>NC_138549.1:7877518-8035018 GCF_964273705.1 Natrix helvetica | reverse complement strand
CAACTAAAACACAAGTAGGTCTATATAAGAATAGAATACCTTTTTGTTCCTGTTGTTATTTATGTCATACTCAATTTGATCTTTAGCCATATGGGAAAAGGTAATTGGGTGAAGGATTTATCTTTTGGAAACTCTAAGGGGGCACACGTTTCATCTGTACATTTTAATTGGGCCCATATATTTTGATTAAAAAATATGTAAAAGAAACTAAGAAAAGAAAACTTGTTATCTTTATGCTTCTCCCATGTTTTGATGTATTCCATTCCAGATTGCTGTGGGTTTGGGAGCATGGTATTATTTGAACATCACAGGTTCAAAGGAAAAAATAATACAATTTATGTGCACACATAATTGGCCTTTCTATTTTTCGTATCTGGCAGCTGCAAAACACTCACACTCTTTAGCCTTCGTTGTTGCTGTTACACTCGCTGGATTGTTAAAAGAAGCACCCCAGGAAGGACAACCTGTGCAGCGTTGGCCTTTGGCAAAGGAATGGGACAGCTCACAGCAGCCAACTTGCTGTGGCCAACTTGCCAGAGCCAACTCACCATGGCACCTCTGACCACAGCCAACTCACCGCAGGACAACTTGCTGCGGGACAATTTAACAAGGAAATTTAATTATTCAAAAAAGAACCCACTATTTTAATTTTTATCATTCACATTTTATTTTGTCCCTCCTTTTGTAACCTTTTATTAATGATTCTCTTCCACCAATTTTTTAGATATTAGTGTAACTCTTGTCCCACAGCGAATTGTCCTGTGGTTATGAATTGGCCATGGCTAGTTGTCCTGCAGCAAGTTGGCCATGGCAAGTTGGCTATGATGAGTTGCCCCACAGCAAGTTGGCCATGGCAAGTTGGCTATGATGAGTTGCCCCACAGCAAGTTGGCCATGGCAAGTTGGCTATGATGAGTTGCCCCACAGCAAAGTGGCTGTTGCAATTTGGCTATGAGTTGTCCTGTAGCAAGTTGGTTGTGGCAAGTTGGCTGTGATGAGTTGGCCATGGTGAGCTGGCCATGGCAAGTTGGCTATGGCAAGTTGGCCATGGTGAGTTGGCCATGACAAATCGTCATAGACCCTTCAGCAAAGCCAGGTGAAACACAGAAGAGGCATATACACATGTCAACTTGTTGCCAGAAGATAATACTTCTTAAGCAAGAGATGCAATGACCTGATACTCAATATTCCTTTCATTTTAATTCAATGTGGGATTGCAGAATGTGGTTGTGGGCACAGGAATACTATTTCCATTATTATTATTTTTAATAGGGTTAGTAAGTTTCAAGTGAGGGATCCTTGGTGCTCTCTGAGCTTGCTCATTTTCTTGCAGACGTTTCATTACCCTAACTATGTAACATCATCAGTGTTAGCAAGGAGTGCAGTTTGCTGTCATCTTATATTCTGGTCTGTGTGGATGAGGACAGTGTTAGATATTCTTTGGTTGGGCTGTTTACTGATGGCTCTTTGGCAGTTTCTTGATTGAGGTATTGTTTATTTGATTTTTGGCCTGAAGTTAACATTGGATCTATGCTGATCTGGGCTTTGATTACTGGTGGAGAAATGCTGGAGTTCCCATCCCTTCCCTTCCTTTCCTTTACCTTCCCTTCCCCATCTATCTAGTCTCTTCCCTCTCATTCTGTATTCTGGGCTGAATAGCTAATATCCTTCCAGTTGAAGCATAAATTATAATGTTCCTATTTCTCATCTGTCCCTAGGAACAAGTTAGCATTTATATATGTTTGCATACATACATACATATCACTAAGGATGCAGAGTAACATATCTGACTATGAAAGATTCTCATCTTGGAGCTTTGTTCCAATTGCTATTTTTAATGGTTGTGTTTCACTGGAGATTGTTATCACGAGAACGGATAGTATAGTGAAATTTAAGATAAATAAATAAGCCATGTGACACTCAACTATTTAGTCTCAATCCAAAGTAATGAAGAAAAATGAGGCTCGAATAGCAAACCCATTTTTTGCTACTGTGGGATATATTTAAATTTTAAAAATCTACATATATAGAAGTCATATGTTGTTAGCACAACATCAGAGTAATATGACATTTCTGGCTGTATTTTATGAAGCATTAAAGTGTTCAAAATAACTATTGCTTCTAGCTGTCATCCATAAATCAGAACAGGCCAATGGCAGCAGAATGATGGATCTCTGGTCATTGAAGGGATTTGATCATAAGACACAAGATAAAATGGTGACAAGTAAGGAGATAAATGTTTATGCTCAGATTAACAACCCAAGGTCAGAGTGCTTAAGCATATCAATGAAATTCCTCAGTCAACATGGAGGGAATATTAAGCTAAAAGGCCCATCACCAAGGAAGACAGAAATTGAATTTTAATGAAGTTGTCTGTTATGATTGTTTAAGGAAACAGTTATAGTAAATTAATCATAATGAGACTTGAGTTTCTTTTGAGAAGGGCTTTGTCCTTTCAAATGTCAATCCTTGTTATCCTAAGAATTGTTCTTTGTTGTGAGAGACAATGAAGGGATGGGGTGGAAAGAAAGTTTGTCCATATAATAAATATAATAAAACATAAGGAAGATGCCCCATTTAGTATCTCAAAATAAATGGCAAAAACTGAGCTGTTGAAAAATATGTATGTCAACAAATGCCCTAATGAAAGCAGGAGCCTCAAACAAAGTTTCAAGAAAAATCCAGTTGTTTATTAGGATCAACATGCCAACACGGACCAAGTGAAGCCAGCTCTGACCCCACTCAGTTTGCACCTTGCCTATGACCCCTTTCCCCAAGGAATATCATCAGTCACATTCCCCAACAAAGCAATTTTGCGGGTTGTAGAAGTCACTCCCTCTGGCCGTTACTGGTTTCTGTGGAAATGGCCTTGATTTTGGCCAGCTGAACACCACTCGTGTCAGGGGGCCTGTGGAGGCCCAAGCACTTGGGGCTCCCAAGCTCTGTTTTCAGCTGCCACGGCCTCCTGCAACCCTTCACCAGCAAAAACCTGGTCCTCCAGAGCTCTGTTTTCACTGTCAGAATCACCATAGGCCAGTCCTTCGCTGTTTCCAGGGTGGCCCCATGGGCCAGATCTAAATACCCCATGGGCTGGATACAGTCCCTAGGCCTTGAGTTTGACACCCCTGTTTTACACTATTCATCCTTGTTTTTGAAAAAAAAAAAAAAAACCACAGATATCGAGCAGCACATTTCTATCACTAATCTCAAACTTTTGCAACATTTTGAATCTTCGCCAAACTGGCCTGAAAAAAAGACACATAACATACATTGGTGTGTGTAAGACAACAAAAAGAGAGATAGAGAGAAAGTAAAATAATCTCATTTTCATTCTGATTTTGTAACAGCAATTGCAAATCTATAAAATTGGCCGGGTGTGTGCGAGAAAGATGAAGGGGAAAAAATTAGCTCTTCAATCAATTTGCAGGAATTATTTCTTCATATCCATTGCTGGTCAATGTACAAATAACATTTTTTGGGGGGGACAAGAGGCCCTGAAGATTTTTGAATAATGTATTGCAATACATCTACAATACATTGCAGGGTTGACATTATAAATTTCCCAACTTGTTCCCTTTACAAAATAATTAAACATTAAATCTGATGTTATACGATAACGTTTCACATTGTTGCATATACGGATAATTATTTTGTTAATTTATTTGATATGGCATCTCTGTCTCTGCCTACCAAGATTTACACTTGCATTAACACCCCAAAATCAAAGATGTTGACTGTGTACTTGCTGCAAAGCACTGTTTGATCCCTCGTGTTTAATCAACTTTTGTGATAAAGGAGCCTGCCAAAACTGTGAATTGTGAGTTTGAACAGCTAATTCGTTTGGGTTGCAAAGCATAAATGTGTAATGAGTTCAGAAGTCAGGGTAACGCATACTTTACTGTTTTTTTGTACTTCAAACAGAGAGTAATTATAGGTGGGCTCGATTACATATTTTGTTCCTGGGTAATCTGGAGGACTGCGCATCAGAACTCTGCCACCTTGTTCAGGCACCTTTTACTTGCAAAGGAAAGCTAAGCATCAAATTGAGAGCCTTATTTTACTCTTTTGCAATCCTTTACCACTGCAACACTTTCATAAATTGCGCTGAACTATAATACAATTAAGCACTTTTTGAAGAAATAGTCCAGTTAGTATTTCCCATTCAAGGTTTGGCATCCATAATTCAGTTCTTACCCATTAATTTATAGAAAATAATTAATCTTGAAATTGGGAAGGAAACGTGTGTCTGAGTGCTTAGTGCACAGGTCTGAGACACCGATCATTGTGTGAATGTAGTTTTCTTATCAGATGTCAACACTCGTACATTCCCAAGACATTTTCTCAAACAGATTGCAGAGGTTAAACTCAACATCTTCTCAAAAAAGTTGTCTATCAGAGACAAAGATTTTTGCCCTTCAACTATTGAGGATTAAAAATAAATAAAAAATGCTTTTCTCCTTTCCCCCCAAAAAACCCAAAACAAAGTAGCAATTTCCAAAGAGCTGTGTTGCTCACCTTTCTCAAGCAGACTCAAATACCGTAAATTCCTCAAAATGCTGGACTTTTCTTTCAAGACATTTCACTTCTCATCCAAGAAGCTTCTTCAGCACAAGACATTTGCATAGACATTTGTTTGTTCAACTTGTATAATTCCTGCTGATGTATGGGAGGCTGATTTCCACTGCCTATATGTGCAAGATGAATCGAAGACCAAGCCAATTGACTGCCAATAAAAGACTGAATCAATCAACTTAAACCAAGAAAAGTACCTGGTAATGATTTTATGACAGCTACCATCATCTTTAACAATTCATAGTAGTAGATCCAGTGGTGGGTTCCTACTGGTTCGGACCGGTTCGGCTGAACCGGTAGTGGTTTGGCGGCCTGGGTCGCTGGAACTGGCAGAGACTCAGGCCTGCCACGCTTTCAAACCGGTTCTCCTATAGTGGCGCCATCTTGATTTTTGGTTCTGTGCATACGCAAAACTGTTTTCCTCACACAATTTCTTTTTTCATTTTTTAACATTTTGTGCATGCACAGATCTATTTATGTGCAAATGTTCACTGACACAGCAGCAATGCTGGCACCCACCCCTGAGTAGATCCCAGTCCTAGCTTCCTTCTTCTCTGCCAAAAATTATACCTCATTTTCCTCTAAGGAACAGGAGGAATAGAGTAGAATAGAGCAGAGTGGAATAGAATAGAATAGAATAGAATAGAATAGAATAGAGTAAAGTAGTGTAGAGTAAAGTAGAGTAGAATACGAGTAGAGTAGAGTGGAGTGGAGTGGAATGGAATGGAACGTAATGGAACAGACGAGAATAGCTTTATTGGCCAAGTGTGTTTGGCCATATAGTATAAGGAATTTGTCTCTGGTATAGATGCTCTCAGTGTACATGCAAGCAACAAGGGATAAATCATGATCGTAATCAACAGAGACAATCATCAATGTCTCCATTAATTAAAAAGGGGACTCTACCAACTATTTATCATCCACAAGGAATTGTGAATTTGGATATAGTGCTTTGTTTCCTGCTTCCAACAATCCTGTCTTCTCCATCATTGCGCCTTGCTAAGCAAAGGAGTTAACTCCTATATTCTTCTCATTGCCGTGGTCAGACTAAACATACTAAACTATCCCAAAGAAAGGAAAACAAAACAAACAAACAAACTTTGAAGCAATCTGGTAAGGTGGATATAGATTGTTGAGATCTGGCTGGGAGAGATAAGATAGGAAGAACACAAGACTCATCTCATTTATAATCGAGTTATTCCACTTTTGACCCAGAACAGAGCATATCATCAAGCAGTTTTGGCACCAAGGTGAAGCCAGCAAAAGCAGGAACTCACACAGCAAAATGTCTTTCAGTTGGGTAGTGAGCCATCCTCTCCGTCATTATAATTAACAGCCATCCGATGAGGCAGGGAAGGCATGATAGACTGCAGTGATCAACAAGAGCCCTCCATCCAGCAGGATTGGGGTGGAGATGCTGCAGAACGTGTTCCATGCACTCTCGCACTGTATTCAATGGTGATTGGTAGAGGACAATCATTGTGAAATACATGATTTGCCACCAGGCATGGAGGGAGCAATCAACCCTCTATTGTTCATTCCTCATTTTGAGACGGCTGCCTTCTGCCCTTCCTTTTACCTCATTTACGTGGCATTTGAATTGAGAGGCCCACTATTAACTTTTCCTTGGGGCTACTTGCTGGAGGATACATGAAGGCAAAAGTACTGGCCTCCCATAAGCCCCCTTAGTAAAGCAATATTTATTAGGTCTTCGTTCTAAACCAGCTGAAGTGATCAAACTTAATGGGCTTTGGATCAATGCCTTAAATAGGATTTATTCTTTTTTACCGGGATCATACCGCTTGGCTTATGAAAGGAAAGGAAGGAAAGACCCTGGAAATGATAAATGAATGTGGGAAGAACGAATGACCAGCCAATTGAAATGTTAGTGTTATAGGCAATGCAATTGATTGCTTGAGAAAAGAGCTCTGCGTATTCAGGAGCCCCATACGCTTCCTGTCCTCACATCATTCAGGTGCTCTGTTTGTAAGAGAGGAAGACCAACAGGTACAATTAAGTTTAAGGAGGCATAGCTTGGAGCAGATGCAGGAATCCTTGGGCAGAGATGGCACCTTCTGTGTCAGCAAGCTGCTCGTAAAAGACAGTTCTTGGCAACCCGGCCCCAAGGCAATGGTGCAGCCAAGATTTCCACGGGCTCAGTGCCATCCTAGCAGATTGGCATGAGCTGAAGCAGTCAGGTTTCAGTAATCTGGGCATGTATTAAGTCAAGCTGCAGAGGCACAAGTTCAGCACCTGGGGACAAAAAAAAAAGAGTTTGCTAGTTCAGAGTTTATATATGATTCTCTCAACACAAAAACACAAAAAGGAAAAAAAAAAGTATCCCCCCATTAACCTAGACATTTTCAAGGTTGAGGACTCAAAACAAATGGAATCGACTCTGCAAATTAACTCCCCTAACTCCCAACCAGACTGGAAACAACCAATCAGATTAGGCTTTGAAAATCCCCTGGAAACCGTTTCATCTGCTCCCATTGAAATCCTTCTCCCCAGGGGTGAGTTCCAGATTCTTTTACTGCTGGTTCTCTCAGGGACGTGCTTCGCGCACGAGCACTTTATGCACAGTAGTAAAAAAATGCTTCTGCACATACTCAGAAGCAAAAAAGAAGATGGTGGTGTCTATGGTGCCTCTGATAGAACTGCTTTGGGGGCGTTATTACCTATTCAACCGAACCGGTCCAAACTGGTAGCCCCCTCTGCTTCTCCCTTGCCCTGAAATTTCAGAGATGCCCTTGGTATGAAGAAACATCTAAATGATCTTGATTGACCTAGTCAGAGCAAAGCAGGCCCAGCTCACTCAACCCAACCAGATGGCTTTAGATCAGGGGTCTCCAACCTTGGCAACCTTAAGCCTGGCAGACTTCAACTCCCAGAATTCCCCAGCCAGCAAAGCACCTGAAGGCCAGAGAAGGAATAATGGATGGAAACTGATCAATGAGAGATTCAACCTGGAAAGAAGGAGACATTTTCTGACAGGGAGAACAATCAACCCATGGAACAGAAGTTGTCTTCAGAACTTGTGTGAGCTTCATTCCTGGAAGCTTTCAAGAAGAGATTAGACTGCTATCTATCAGAAATGGTGTAAGGTCTGTTTGGGCAGGGGGTTGGACTAGATGACCTACAAGGTTCCTTCCAATTCTGTTAATCTGTAACTAAAGATGATAGAGACAGAGAGATGGAGACAGAGAGATGGAGATACAGGACGGAGATGGAGATAGCAATAGAAATATCAAGATAGGGATGGAGATAGCAATAGCAATCCAGAGATACAATCATATAGGTCAGGGATCCCCAAAACCCGGCCAGTAGCATCCCAGAAACCGGTCTGCACAAAAAAGCTAAGCGCCATTCATGGAATGCAGGCAACATACAAAACCACTTCCCCTCCGGTCCACAGAAAAAGCCTCTCTCCAAGAAACCAGTCCCTGATGCCCAAACATTTGGGGGCCACTGATATAGGTACATAGATATAGAGTAACATTTTACTAAAGGTAAAAAGTTGGACCGGAGAGGCTTATAATATAAATGGGGAAAAAAGAGGCATAAACATAAACAAACCCAAAGCAAGCATTTCCCCCCTGAATCTTGTTGTTGTTGTTGTTGTTGTTGTTGTTGTTGTTGTTGTTAGTTGTAAAGTCATGTCTGACCCATCACAACCCCATGGACAATGTTCCTCCAGGCCTTCCTGTCCTCTACCATCCTCTGGAGTCTATTTAAGCTCATACCTACTGCTTTGGTGACTCCATCCAGCTACATCATTCTCTGTTGTCCCCTTCTTCTTTTGCCCTCAGTCTTTCCTAGCATTAGGCTCATCTCCAGGGAGTCCTTCCTTCTCGTTAGGTGGCCAAAGTATTTGAGTTTCATCTTCAGGATCTGGCCTTCTATAGAGCAGTCAAGGTTGATCTTCTCTAGGACTCACCGGTTGGATCGCCTTGCAGTCCAAGGGACTCACAGGAGTCTTCTCAAGCACCAAAGGCCTCCATTCTTTGGCGTCAGCCTTACTTATGGTCCAACTTTCACAGCTATAAATTGCAAGCGGGAAAACCATAGCCTTGAGTATATGCACTTTTGTTGGCAAGATGATGTGTCTGCTTTTTAGTATGGTGTCTAGATTTGCCATGCATTTGCAATGCATCATTGAAAAAAAAAAGTAGGTTAGGACTCTGAGTTGTAATTTGCTGTAAACATGCATGACAAAGAATGCTTTGGAAGCGTTTCAATTATGAATAGCCTCGTTCCCTGAAAGGTACTAGGAACTGTGTATAAATTCCCATCAAGGCCTTGATTGGTTTGCAATTGAACCAACTCAATATTCACAGAAATGAGAATTGAAAGCACCTTCCACCCAATATTTGATGTTCAGCCCAAGAATTGGAACCTAATGGTGCAGTCTCTGCTAATGGGCAGATCAATGAAGGTGTCAACTGAAGAGTACAGTGGCTGTGACAAAATGCCCAAAGATGCCTTCTTTGATAGGCATCAATAGGGAAAGAATTGAAGATAAAGCTCTGCCATGCTCTTAAACAAAAGTAGGATAGACCACATTTTTTTTTGTAGTTTTGTTTGCCACATTTGGGAAGAAAAAGAGATTTAACAGGGCTTGAAAAAGTGCAGAAGAACACAATCAAAATGATCAGGAGGCTGGAGGCTAAAACAGATGAATAATTAGGTATGTCTAGTCTAGTGAAGTAGGGACGCAGAGGCTCAGCGGGCCAAGACGCTGAGCTTGTTGATCAGAAAGGTCGGCAGTTTGGCGGTTCGAATCCCTAGTGCCACGTAATGGAGTGAGCTTCCATTACTTGTCCCAGCTTATGCCAACCTAGCAGTTCAAAAGCATGTAAATGCAAATAGAAAAATAGGAACCACCTTTGGTGGGAAGGTGCTCCGTGTGTCTTTGAGGTTTAGTCATGCCAGCCACATGACCACAAAGACGTCTTCGGACAGCGCTGGCTCTTTGGCTTTGAAACGGAGATGAGTACCACCCCCTAGAGTCGGGAACAACTAGCATGTATGTGTGAGGGGAACCTTTACTTTTAACCAAAAATACTTATACTTTCAGCAATGCATGAATGTTAGAGCCTCGGGCAGGCAGAAGAAGACACAGCTCACAAAGCCATGATTTAGCTAACCATGAAGAAACTGTAATATCAGGTTGTCGCATAGTAAACCCTGGTTCATACAATGGGTTCATGATGTACGTTATAAAGACTCAATTAGCCACTGGACAGTGTCTAAAATTGTAAGAGTCTTCTGCTTGAGCAGTGGGCTGGACTAGAAGTCCTCCAAGGTCCCTTCTGTTATTTTGTTCTGTTTTATCTACTGTATGTCTTATTGTTAATTTTGTAATGAACACTTCACTTTAAGTGTGCCTGTCTCCTGAGTGCTTTCTTTCTTTTTCAGGTAGACTTTACTTCACTCTGGATTTCTGAAGATGGTCTTTTACTATCGCATTGGTGAAACCCTCATGGCACGGTGTGAGCACATCCACAGTATCACCTCCAAATTTCTCTGGGGAAATTTACTGTTTTCCAGGGTAGTGAGTCAACTGCAGAAGCAGCTCCCAAAGGTTTAACTCTATTAATCTCCAGGATTCAAAAAATCAAAACCCAATCAAACGTTGAACTCCTAAAATCAAATGTTAGGTCCTTTAGGAAGATGTGTTGCTAATATTTGCAAAGTTCAGAGAAGGTCATGTCAAAAAAGAAGAAAGACATTTGCAGATCTTCAAATCCAGTCACAGAATGAATTAATCCAGCTTTTAGTGGTAATAAGCCCCTTTTCTTGGTGACCATCCTTGACAAAAATGGTCCGTGTTGGTAAAGAAGGGACGTAATGCTTGATTTGAGAGAAGGACTTGAAAGTCTCAGAAGTACTGTATTTTTTGGAGTATAAGACACACTCCCCCCCCAAAAGAGGGTGAAAAATTGGGTGTGTCTTATACACTGAATGTAGCCCCGCCCACCCACCAGCCCCCACCTTTCAGCCTCCATGCGTCATGTTTTAGACCTGTTCTAGGCTGCAAGGATTGCCATAGACCATCACCATCTCTCTGCCTTGTGATCCCCGCAATCTTGAATGGGTTTGAAACTGAGTGTTTGGAGGCTGAAAACGCGAGGCGCAAATGCCAAAATGGCAGCCTGGAACAACTTCTGCCTGTTGGACCAGTTCCACACTGCATCTGCTGTACTCACCAAAGCGCCCTGAGAAGATAACATGCATGTTTGAAGCTGTGTTTCAGCCCCAAAGTGGGGCTCACTCTCACAACCAGTAAATGTAGCTAATGTTCACCTCCGGGAACAGCTGACTGGAGGTATTCCAGGAGGCTGATCACCCGCCAATCAGCTGCTCGTGCTGAATCAGGCTAACATGCTGAAGCTGAGCAGGCTGTTTGCTAAGGATGCTAGCCAGCTGAATACCAATGGATGCTGGTAGGCAGAGGAGAGATATTTTCGTCTTATTATTTTCCTCCCCAAAAACTAATGCACAACTTATACTCCGAAGCATCTTATTCTCTGAAAAATATGGTATGTCATCTCTAGTCATCGACAATAAAAAGTGATTATCAAAGACTAAAAAACAAACAAACCCCAACAAGGATACTTGATCTCATGGAAAAGATTGCATAAGAAGGGTTCATGTTAAGCCCATGAAATAATTGAGATATTGTTCAGGGTCCTAAAGGGAAATCAATGCCAGGTGGTTTTTTTTTTTGTTGGTTAAAAGAAAGAGAGAGAGAGAGGGAGAGAAAGAAAGAGAGAGGGTGGGAGGATGGAAAGAAAGAATGAAACAAACAAAGAAGGAAGGAAGGAAAGAAAGAAGGAAGGAAGGAAAGAAAGAAAGAGGGAGGGAGGATGGAAGGAAGGAAGGAAAGAATGACAGAAGGACAGAAAGAAGGAAGGCAAGAAAGAAAGAAGGAAGGAAGGAAAGAAGGAAAGAAAGAGGGAGAGAAAGAAAAAAGAGGGATGGAGGGTGGAAGGAAGGGAAGAATGAAAGAAAGACAGAAAGAAGGAAGGAAGGAAAGAAGAAAAGAAAGAAAAATATAAGGAAGGAAGGAAGGTAGGAAAGAAAGAAAGAAAGAAAGAAAGAAAGAAAGAAAGAAAGAAAGAAAGAAAGAAAGAAAGAAAGAAAGAAAGAGCCAAGTGGCAATTATGATTCTGAGTGAGAAGAATCTAAGGGCAACTAACTCAGCTTCACCTCACCTAAAGGGATTGGCAAGGAAATCAAACTTGGTAGCAGCTATTTGATTCACTCTTTCACAGCAGGCGTAATGTTGAGCCCTGACTTCCCTTCTGCCCATGCCAGAGTGGTGAAGTAAGAAGCAGAGCAGAAGGAAGAACAGGTTGAGAACGGAGCATCTCTCCTTCCCCTCCTCCCCCTTTTAGAAGCTGGCAAACGATGGCGCATCTTGACTTCTGTTACTGCTGTGCCAGACTCTGCTGCTAGCCAGCCATCATCCTGCAGAGACAGAGGAGAACTTTTCTCTGGCATTCCCACACTGGCGCTCTTCTAACTTATCTTGCTGCTTAAGAAATCTGTTGTCCATTGACAACACATTCAAAGACTTCAGCCTCAATCCCCAAACAAAAAGACAACACTATTATGCGCTGCTTTAGAAAAGCGAGAGAGAGAGCAGCAAGAAAGTGTGGCGGCAGCCAGATGGTCCCATTAAAAGCCTATCTACCCATCTGTGAGATGACAGAGAAACTGCTGCTTGGATTGTCCTCTATAGAAAAAGCCCAGCAACCTATTCAGGTTAATCCTCGAATTACGAGCACAATTGAGCCCCAAATTTCTGTGACTAAGGGAAACATTTCGCCCCGTGAGTTTGGCCTCCTTTTGCAAACTTTCTGGCCACGGCTGGTGAGTGACTCACTGCAGTTGTTAAGTCGGTAACACGGTTGTTAGGTGAACCTGTTGTCCCCATTGACTTTGCTTGTCAGAAGTTCGCAAAATGTGGTGGCATGACCCTGGGACGCTGCAACGGTCATAAATATGAACCAGTTTCTAAACGTGAAATTGCAATCATGTGACCATGGTGATGCTGCAATGCTCTTAAGTGTGAAATAACGATCCTAAGTCATTCCCCCCCCCCCAGTGCCGTTGTAACTTTGTATGTTTACTAAATGGACTGCTGTATGTTTAGGAATACTGTCATGGATCAATACTGTCATGGAGTTTGCAGCAGCAATCACATTCAGAAAGCCCACACAAGTAAGCAGGATTCAAAATAATAATAATAATAATAATAATAATAATAATAATAATAATAATAATAATAATAGATACGATACACTACAATACAATACAATACCAAAAGCAAGTTTTCCAAGGTAGCAGTAAATACAAGCAAAACACAAGCAGTTTCATTTTCAGTTCTCAGCTAAGCCTGTCTCCTTCCTGTCTCCTTGTTGCTCACACAGCAAATTGTCAACTTGTAAAGCGTTTCCATGACTACTATCAAGTTGACACTAATAAAGGGAGGAAGGGAGGAGAATTCCATGCATACCTTTGGCCAGAGTCAGGTCTCATATTCCTACAGCTGGTGTGTGAAATGCGCATGTTCATAGCCTGCTGTAGACGCCTTGTTGGTGGATGTGATTTATGACACAGACAGAAGGGAGGGGATACAGGGGTAAAGTTGAAATGCAATTAAGCGGTAATCAGTTTTGGTTCCACAGAAGAACATGCCAAAATGTTGATCCTAATAAATGAATTGATTTCTTTTGAACTTTGTCTCGAGGCTCGTAAATTAATTAGGTCATCCTTTGGAAACTTCACACAAATACTGTTTCTGAGTCCAAATAGCCCTCGTTGGCTGACTTAGTTGCTATGCCTATTCATTGGCTGACCTTGTTACCATGTGTCAGCTGAATACCATGGATGCTGGTAGGCAGAGGCAGAATTTTTTTTTTCCTTCTTATTTTCCTTCCCAACAACTAAGGTGCGTCTTATACTCTGGAGCATCTTATACTCCGAAAAATACGGTACCCTCTATTATTTTGGAAACAGTGAGAGAACATACTTCAAAGGAGAATCCATCTAAGCTTTTTGTTCATCATCCTGTCTCCAATGTCTGTTTCTTTTCCCCGAGATGACTTATAACTCTTCTGCAGAATGAGGATCCAGACAGAAGAATTATATTTGTGCCGATATCTGTAGCCATATATCTAGCCCCAAGTTTGAAAAAAAAATCCATCCATCGTTCGAACTTGAAGGGAAACACTTGTGATAAGGATAAAAAGGGGCTTTTAAGAATTTAGATTGGATAACCTTCCCAGGTCAATCATCCTAATAAACACAGCTCTGCAACGTAGGCAACATTTGGGCAGTGACCTTTGCTTTTACAAAGCTTGTGAGTGCCTGGTCTTATAATTTCCCCCAGAGTCAAGAAAAGTCCCAATTGGTCCTAGCATGCCTTCAGGCCATCTGCTCCCAATTTTAGCTGCACCTTTAGTGCTGGAGGAAGAGAAAGCAATTCCCAGAAAATGAAAAGATTTGACTCATTCCCTTTGATTACCATTTATTTTGGACCGGTGGCTGTGGTTCTTAGTAAGGCATGACCTTTTGGGGGATTTCGGTAATTAATAAGGATCTCTCTTTTTTTTATGAAAACATAGGAGCAGTGGACTTTTCATTTCATTTTATTTTTTTACAAGGACTGGGGATAGCCTGGCATCAAAAAGTAAGGTTCCCCTCGCACATATGTGGTAGTCATTCTTGATCTAAGGGGTGGTGCTCATCTCCGTTTCAAAGCTGAAGAGCCAGCACTGTCCAAAGATGTCTCTATGGCCATGTGGCCGCCATGATTAAATGCCGAAGGTGCACAGAACGCTGTTACCTTCCCATCAAAGGTGGTTCCTATTTTTCTACTTGCATACTTACATGCTTTCGAACTGCTAGGTTGGTAGAAGCTGGGACAAATAACGGGAGCTCACTCCATTACGCGGCACTAGGGATTCAAACTGCCTTTCTGATCGACAAGCTCAGAGTCTTAGCCACTGAGCCACCGCATCCCTTTTACTTTAGCCTGGCATTATGAACAGCCTACCCTCTTGGGCATTAGGCCTGGGGAAACCTCATCAGCCTTCCTATCAGAATGAAACTGCGTTTCTTTTTTTTTTTAACAGAATTTTTTATTAGTTTTACAAAAAAATTCAGGAAAGGGGATAATGGATAAAGTTACAAATTTTGACAGCTACATTATGCAGGAAATGGCACTCCCCCCAATTCTCATAACTTTCACTTATTAATACATTAAATAATTTCTCATCAGCTTTCCTATCAGAATGAAACTGCGTTTCTTAATTAATATGTCCACGAGTAAAAAAAAAAGTATTATTTTAGGAGCATTTGTTTCCTTAAAAACAAGCAATAAAGCACTTTGCTCATGCGTCTCATTGGCCCTTGTATTAATTTGCCCTTGCTTGCCCCCAGTGGTGTCTCTGCTCTTCATTCAGATTGGCTATGGGGGACATCATTTTTCCTTTCTGTCTCTCTGTCTATCTGTCCATCTCTCTGTCTCTCTCTGTCTCTCTCTGTCTCTCTCTCTCTCTCTGTCTCTGTCTCTCTCTCTCTCTCTCTCTCTCTCTCTCTGTGTGTCTCTCTCTCTGGCCATCTATGTGGGGCATCCTTTTTTTGTCTGTCTGTCTCTCTGCCTCTTTGTCCATCTCTCTGTCTCTCAGCCTGCCAGCTTGCCTGCCTGCATATCTCTCTCTCTCTCTCTCTCTCTCTTTCTCTCTCTCTCTCTCTCTCTCTCTCTCTCTCTCTCTCTCTCTCACATCTCTCATCTCTCATCTCTCATCTCATAGTTGTTGTCCATTGTTTCTTGCCTTGCCTTGTCTCTGGTCCTTTGGAAAATAAGTTGACCCCCTCCTCTTTCGAAAATAAGCTGACCCCCTCCCCCTCAAATACCAGAATACTGCTTTCATGTTTCCCCTACTCCTTCTTTTCTCTAGACTGGCCGTACCCAATTCCTGCAATCATTTTTCATATGTTTCAGTCTCCAGGCCCCTTAATCGTCTTAGTTGCTCTTCTTTGCACTTTTTCCAAAATCTCAGCATCTTTTTTCTAATGTAGTGACCAATCTGCATTCCAGGTGTGGCCATACTAAGACTTTATAAAGCGGTACTAATACTTCACATAATTTTGATTTAATGCCTCTGTTTGTACAACCAAAGATTGCATTAGCTTGTTTGGCTGCTGCTTGGCTCATGTTTAAGCGATCGTCCACTAGGACTCCAAGGTCCCTTTCACAGTTACTGTTTATGAGCCAGGTTTCACCTAATCTGTACTTCTACCTTTGGCTTCTCCTGCCTAGGTGTAAAACCTTGCTTTTCTCCTCATTTATCTTTTATTTGTTTGTTTGTTTATTGCACATTTACATAACATGCAACTGATCTCTTCAGGTGCCCTGAGGAGCATATCTATGCGCAACTAAAGTGGACATTTATTTTCTTCCATGTAATTGTAACCAAGGCTGCCTGTAAACAATTAGATAGGCTCAGTATTTATGGTGCGAGTTTGCAGGCAGGCCAAAAAGAATTAGATAAGGCTCAGTGAAGTGCAACATCTTGTTTCCACCAAATGCCTAAAAAAGAGAAGATGGAGGAGATTCATATTTAAGCTTGGGGAAGGCAGAATTTAGGTTTGGCTAGCCTATAGAAGAAGGGACACAGTGGCTCAGTGGCTAAGATGCTGAGCTTGTTGAACAGAAAGGTCGGCAGTTCAGCTGTTCAAATCCCTAGCGCTGCGTAACGGAGTAAGCTCCTGTTACTTGTCCCAGCTTCTGCCAACCTACCAGTTTGAAAGCACATAAAAATGCAAGAAGAAAAATAGGAACCACCTTTGGTGGGAAGGTAACAGCATTCTGCATACCTTCGGCATTTAGTCATGCTGGCCACATGACCACGGAGACGTCTTCAGACAGCGCTGGCTCTTCGGCTTTGAAACAGAGATGAGCATCGTTCCGTAGAGTTGGGAACGACTAGCACATATATGCGAAGGGAACCTTTACCTAGTCTAAAGAAAAGAAGAATTAGGGGTGACACGATAGAAGTATTCCAGTATTTGTGGGGTTGCCACAAAGTGGAGGGGATCAATTTATTTTCCAAAGCACCAGAGGGCAGGACAAGAAACAATGGAGAGAAGTTAATCAAGGAGAGAAGCAACCTGGAATTTAGGAGAAACTTCCTAACAGTGAGGACAATTAACCAGTGGAACAGCTGGCCTCCAGAAATCATGTATGCTCCAACACTGGATGTTTTTAAGAAGAGTTTAGACTGTCACTTATCTGAAATGGTATAGGTTCTCCTTAGGGGTGGGTTGCTGCCGGCATTATTGCAGGTTGGGTGCACAAATTTTAGACAATATAGAACTAAGCTGCCTTCATTCTGACCTGAGCGTAGGACACACAATTATCCTCTACAACCTCCTTCCTGTCAATGACTACTTCAGCTTCAACCTCAATAATACATGGGCAAAAAATAGATACAAACTCAAGGTAAACCGCTCCAAACTCAATTGCAGAAAATACAACTTCAGCAATGCCTAGAATGCTCTACTCGACTCTGTTGTTACATCCTCAAACCATCAAAACTTTAACCTTAAACTGTCTATTGTGGACCTCACCCCATTCCTAAGAGGTTTGTAAGGGGGTGTGCATAAGCGCAACAATATGCCTACCGTCCCTGTCCTACTGTCCCCCACTTATTTGTATCCATTTCCTGTATTCATAATCATGTTTATACTTATATCTGCTATTTTATACATGCTTGACAAAACAAACAAACAAACAAAACCGTTTCAGGAATTCTATAAGTATTAACATTTTCCCCTGTGAAACAGAACCTATAATTAACAGTTCAACATTTTGATCTGGTTTCATGACTGAAATATGTATTTCTTTTATCTTGTCATGGTTAACTATAAGCAAAAGACTAACTTTTAGAGATCACAAACCTTATTTGATTTATCCCATCTTTCATAATATTTCCTGACTGTATGCAGCATTTGGAAAGCAATGAAGATGTTAAACAGAAAGATGGACTCTACCGAAAGAGAGAAAAGGAACAGAAGCCAGTATGTTCTGCGTACATACAGTATAATGTCAAATATTTGTCAGAAAACCTTAAACACATGGTAATTTAGTACATGACATAAATTTAGGAAGAACAGTGTAGGTAAGTAAATTACATTAGACCATAGGAAATCTATCAGTCCTCCCCCAAACCACTTTTCAAAGGATATGGCAGATTTGTTAAAATAGAGAAGAAAAACAGCTCTTGTTGCTCGAATTTGAGCTTCAAACAAAATAACTTCTTGGTTCTTTGACCTTTGGAAAATGCACAAACATTTCAGTATGTTTTAACATTCATATTATCCTGAGACACATTCTAATTAGCAGGAAGTCCAATCCAATTCTGCTTCTCAGACCTTTTGAGCTATAACCACTTGCTAGTTATCTCCAGTCAATTACAAGAAGCATGAATTCGATTGGAATTCAGGCAAATGTTCTTTACAAATTCCACCATCCTTTGAAAACACTTATCATTTACCATTATTTTACTAGTTTAGTTTAGTTTAGTTTATTAAATTTATAAACCGCCCCCTCTCCCCAAAGGGACTCGGGGGCGGTGTACAGACAATAAATATACAATAAAACAACAAAGCAAAACACCAAAACCAGACAAACCAACTTAAACACACAGTTCGTTCAATAACCAAACTAACAATAGTTAAAATAGTTCCAATTAAAACCAATTAAAACCCCAAAATTTAAAAATTTAAAATGCCATCCAGGAGGGTTAGGATTAGATTATACTGTGTTTCTGATTTACAATTACAATTGTGCCAGGCCAGCTAATTTGAACAAGTGGGTCTTGAGTTTCTTACAGAAGGAGCGGAGATCAACAGTAGTTCTAATATCGGGGGGGAGGTCGTTCCAGAGGGTTACATTTCTTATGAAATGTTGATTGACATTTCCAAGACCCACACACCAAAGGGCTGCCGATTTTAGCCTCAACCGTGCCAATTTAAAATGTTAGCATTGTAGAATATTGAAGTTGAGTCTTTCATCCTGAAATTCACAAGATGGAAGCACAGCGCTCAAGACTGTTATTATGTCTCCCCTGGTCCTTCTCTTCACTAGGCTAGCCATGCACAGTTCCTCTAACTGTTCTTCATATGTTTTAAACTCCAGTCCCCTCATCATCCTGGTTACTCTTCTCTGCACTTTTTCTAGAGTCTCAACATTTTTTTTATAGTCTGCTGACACTACCAAAACTGGATGCAGTACTCTAGGTGTGGTCTTACCAGGGCTTTATAGAGTGGTATTAGGACCTCTCTTGATCTTGATTGTATCCCTCTGTTAATGCATTTAGGATCTCAAATATAGAAAGTTCTTTGGAGAAATGAAACTACACGTGACTGTACATTTACAATGTGATAGACGGTTAGGTTCCAGCTCTTACTGGTAGAAAGCATGTATCACCCATAGCCAGATTGAATCTATTCGTTAACTTTGAGCGTATCTTCAGGGCGATGTAGACAGTCCATTTAAAATAATGTAATGTTGTGGAACTTCCAACAATTGATCGCCTACTGTAGGAAGCAGCAAATTAATGTTCCAAAGAGGATACGTGGGAATACTGCTTGATCCTCTCGCACAAAGAGGAGGAGGACTGCAAAGTAAAAAAAAAATCCTTTCTAATTTCCTTAATGGAATTTTCTTTATTGTTCAAGAATATTTAGATAGGAGCCTGGCTCGCCTTTTCATTAGTAGAGTTTTAATTTCCTAAATGGCCATATTGCTCACCTATATGTGGCTAGTAAGAAACATGCCACCCAGAATATGCATTCTGAGAAGCCATTATAGGAAAGTGGTGATTACTTTTAAATGTACATCTAGCACAAAACAGCACAGAGCACTGCCAGCCAACGGAAGAGAATCAAGGGAAGCTCGACAACAAAGCCCTGTATTAAAATGAGACATTTGTCGTTGCTGCCATTGTCCCATACTGACGCGGTTCTTATTTATAACTGGCAAAATCCCGGTCATTATGTAGATAACCCTTTCTACTCAGGAATGGAGACACACAGCATTTTATTCATAATAATGCTAACGAGCCGCGGAGCTATTTTTACCTCCAACAAACTCCATAGAGGTGATGCGTCCTGAAGGAACCAACATCAGAGGTGCCTGAATTGCCTCTCTACGAATACAATCTTGCCGACTGATTGAGG
Organism: Natrix helvetica; assembly: GCF_964273705.1. NCBI lineage: Eukaryota > Metazoa > Chordata > Lepidosauria > Squamata > Natricidae > Natrix > Natrix helvetica. The sequence goes on along the minus strand of NC_138549.1, from coordinate 8,015,189 downwards.
AATACGGTTTTAAGAACTTACGGAACTACATGTTTCCACAGAGGGAGGAAAAAGGTGAATTAGAGATAAGGATAAAATCACCTCAGGTTTTGAACAGTTGTAATTATGGATAGTGTCATGCCCCAGCATATAACTTTTATATACTGTTGTTGCTCTCTAGCCCCATCTAGTGGCTGGTGGGACAAATATGCCCTAACATATGATCTTTATACACTGTTGTTGCTCTTTAGCCTCATCTAGTGGCTGTTGGGACAAATATGCCCTAACATATGATCTTTATATACTGTTGTTGCTCTCTAGCTCCATCTAGTGGATGGAGAGACAAATACCAAGTATATTGTTTGAAGCTGTCCCCACCCCATTACCCATCAGCTTGCCTTCTCAAACCAACTGCATGCTGGGAAGCTAGACTCCATTTTCCTTTAGCATTTGGAGAAGGCAGAAGCACAAAGAATCCATTTTAATCTGTGGCATGGAGGAGGAGGGGGAGGAGGAGGGGGGGAGGAGGAGCAGGAGGAGGAGGAGGAGGAGGAGGAGGAGATAAAGACTAAAATGGCAACAAAGAATCTGTATCACAGTGTGGTTGTGAGGACAGAATTCAGGCCTTCCTTCCTTTCCTCCCATCTTCCTTCCTTCCTTCTTTCCCGATTTCAACTGATTTATTTTGGTTGTTTCGGATCTTTACACAGGCTTGACTCTAAAACAAATGGTATCCCATAAAGAGAAAAGTAAAACAATTTATCACACTAAGGGAAGATCACATACTTGTGCCAATGTATATCTATATGTTTCGGTAGGAAAAATAAAATAAAAAATCCAGAATGATGGATCAAGTTCTGTTAGAAAAAAAAAAGTGTATCCCGCTATATATTTTCCACATATTGATTTATATAATAATACAAACCAAGTAACGTGAAGAAACAAAAGAGGCTCTGAGGAATATTCTGGATACAGATAGTCCTCGAGTTACGACCACAATTGAGCCCAAAATTTATGTTGCTAAGCAAAACATTTGTTAAGTGAACTTTGCCCCTTTTTACGACCTTTCTAGCCACCGTTGTTAAATGAATCACTGCAGTCGTTAAGGTAGTAAGATTGTTTTTAAGCGAATTTGGCTTCTCCGTTGACTTTGCTTGCCAGAAAGTCACAAAATGGGATCATGTGACCCTGGGAGGGGGAAAGCCAGATTCACTTAACAGCGGTGTTACTAACTTAATAACTGCAATGATTCACTCAACAGCTGTGCCAAGAAAGGTCATGAAAGGGAGCAAACCTCACTTAACAAATGTCTCACTTAGCAACAGAAATGTAGGATTCAATTGTGGTCATAGGTTGAGGACTGCCTGTACCTTGATTTTTGTCTTTACTTGGAAGTTTTAACCTGTTTTTAATTTATGCTTTTATTCATGTATTCATATGCCTTCATTATGATAGCGTAAACCACCCAGAGTCATTTAGGTGAGATGGATGATGTAGACATTTAGTAATAGGTAAGTAAATAAGTAAGTAAATATGTAAGTAAATATGTAAGTAAATAAATAAATACATTTCTTTTGTGTTCTAATATTCTGCATTTATTAGTGTGGATTATCATACCAGTAGGTGAATAGAATAGAATAGAATAGAATAGAATAGAATAGAATAGAATAGAATAGAATAGAATAGAATAGAATAGAATAGAATAACAAAGTTGGAAGGGACCTTGGAGGTCTTCTAGTCCAACCCCCTGCTTAGGCAGAAAACCCTATACCACTTCAGACAAATGGTTATCCAACATCTTCTTAAAAACTTCCAGTGTTGGAGCATTCACAACTTCTGGAGGCTAGTTGTTCCACTGATTGATTGTTCTAACTGTCAGGAAATTTCTCCTTAGTTGCTTCTCTCCTTCATTAGTTTCCACTCATTGCTTCTTGTCCTGCCCTCAGGTGCCTTGGAGAATAGCTTGACTCCCTCTTTTTTTGTGGCAGCCCCTGAGATATTCGAAGATTGCTATCATGTCTCCCCTAGTCCTTCTTTTTATTAAACTAAACTGACCACCAACTAGGTGGTCAATTTCCATGCAGAGGTTTGCAATCTATGAAGCATGCTTCTCTGATTTATATAAATTGATATGAATTTAAGCAAAAAATCCTCCATGATGCAAACAATAGGTCTCCAAAGTCATGAAATATTGGGAAACCAGAGAGAAGCAACCAACTTCATGATAAATGGATATGACTTGATCATATACAGTTATTACACAGACAAAAGAATGATATTATAGCTCAGTGCCCTTGGCTATGAAATGAAATAATAGGGCTGTAATATGAAAAGAAAGCCCGTGTGAAAATATAGAGCTTACAAATAGTTTTTCATGGTGAAGAATGGTGATAAATAACAAGATAAATTTGCACATAACCAGTTCTTGAGTTTGGTGAAGTAGAGAACTAACCGTAAGTGCTTACAGTAATAATTATTGGAATGACATAAAATAAGCTGCAACATGGTTTATCTGAAATTGGTGAATCAGGTCCAGGTAGTATGGCTGGGTTCTGCTCAGTATATTGAACATATCTAGCCAATCGACTTTTATTTGGTTGTGTTCTGACCAAGGTTTCCCAAGAGCATGAAGCAAATTCCTTGTCCCGACAAAAAACCCTTTTATTAATTTACTGTGAATTCTGCACATTCACATCAAGCAAAGTCTTTCCAGGGAGGATTTACAGTCACAGACCTTATCTGGCTTGAAGAGAGCTGACAGGCCGATATCTGCAGAACTTGGCAAGGAGTCTTGGAGAATTACGAACTAATTAAGCAAACTAATTGCCTCCTGCAAACTCCACTCCCCTTTCACTCCCCTTTTATTTCCTCTGGGAGGGGCCATTCATCATCCACCTGTGGCCTTACTCCCAAGTCGACCCCTGTTCCTTAGCTGTTCCCTTCTCCTGGCAGCTCTGCGCATATACACACTGGGAACAGGCTCCAGCTGTTCATCTGCCTCACTGATGTCTGACTCTGAAGGCAGCTGATAACTGGCATACGGCCCTGGCCCCCTCTCTGCCTCCGACACAGAGCCCTCATCAGAGCCTCATCATCTGGCTTTGTGGAGTGCTCACTTCTCTTGTGCTATGATTGTTCTTCTATCCTCAGATGTCTGGCAGCCTTAATAAGTAATAAAATAAAAATAAACTTAATAAATAAGCTATGAAAGTACAAAATCTTCAACAGTTAAAAGCATGTGTTAAGAAACAAAACATATATGGAAATTATTACTACAAACATGAATACTTTTCCCAGAATGTCATAAAAATGCCTCTTTTTATCTCTCTCCCTCTCTCCCTCTCTCTTTCTCTCCCTCCTCTCTCTCTCTCTCTCTCTCTCTCTCTCACACACACACACACACACACACACACACACTCCTGTCTGTCTGTCAACAGCCTGCCTGTCTTTTAACTGTTAATTTCAACAGTTAAAAGAATGTGTTAAGAAACAAACATATATGGAAATTATTACTGCAAACATGAATACTTTTCCCAGAATGTCATAAAAATGCCCCTCTTTATCTCTCTCCCTCCCTCTCTTCCTCTCTCTCTCTCTCTCTCTCTCTCTCTCTCTCTCTCTCTCACACACACACACACACACACACACACTAGTCTATCTATCTATCTATCTATCTATCTATCTATCTATCTATCTATCTATCTATCTATCATCGTCTGTCTATCTATCTATCTATCTATCTATCTATCTATCTATCTATCTATCTATCTATCTATCTATCTATCTAAAGTTTGCTTTGTATACCACCTATGTACCACAGCTCAGAACAGATAATAAGACAAAGCTGCACGTACTCTCCCTTGACTAATGTAAATCACAATCAAATTAGGATTTAGTAAACAAAATCTGCTATTGCCTTATTAGTCCTTAGCATTCATTTAAGACGTTCTAAAGAAAAATCAGCCAGACAAATCCTTGTTCTTCATGGTTGACAGGCATCACGCTTTGTCTCCAAAGTTATAAATCCACATTAACAAGAAACACTTCCTTATTGACTGATTGTGAACCAAAGGCAAAGGGAGGGGAGAGAGAGAGAGAGAGAAAGAAAGAAAGAACATTAATTTTGAGATTGATTTATGTGCATAATGTCATCATGCACTTGTCAACCAAAGTAGTTTAAATTTAAAATCTCCTTAAGAGTAATTGGACGGAAACATCTGTGTCCTCCAGAAGTTATGACAGTATGAAAGTAACTTTCCAAATATGCGTAAGCAAAGATTGCTTCAGAAACAGCTTGCTAATCATCCACAATATGGTGACCCAGTTCTCTGACAAGCTAGCATCATTAAACATGCTTGTATACAGCATCTGTGTTTTAAAAACAAAAGCAAAAATAAAAGAGACCCAACATTATTTGAGAGGGAATATGCAAAAAAGGATGGAATCAAACATCCTCCACAAAGAGCAGCAATCTGTTATTCCCAGCAGTGAAACAAAGCCTTCCATATCAGCAGAATTAAACATTAGAAAATTCAACATCTTTGATTCCTTATTGGACAAATTAGCCCAAACAGTACAGAGTGGATGAAAACCTCTACACATTTTTGCCGCAACCAACTTCAAATCAGCACAAGAAATCAAGGCTGGAATGATAATGAAGCAAGGAAGATTTTGAAAATGGATTGTATGTGATTGTCCTTGTTGAGACATTGAGATATAATGGAAAACAACGTTTTCCCGGTATACAAACAAGCCTCAGTGTCCATATATTCACTGCTTTACTGTTTTCATCCCCAGTTTTATGTACCAGAATTTAAAATTGGGATATCCTGTGGGAACAAACCAAAATAAAACAGATTTCAAAACCTAATTTGTTCGATCGGGTAATGGAAAGAATCAAGATCACGTGAAGTGTTAATACCACTTTATAATGCCTTGGTAAAGCCACACTTGGAATACGGCATTCAGTTCTGGTCGCCACGATGTAAAAAAGATGTGGAGACTCTAGAAAGAGTGCAGAGAAGAGCAACAAAGAGGATTAGGGAACTCGAGGATAAAACATATGAAGAACGGTTGCAGGAACTGGGTATGTCTAGTTTAATAGAAAGAAGGACTAGGGGAGACATGATAGTAGTCTTCCGATATCTCAGGGGTTGCCACAAAGAAGAGGGAGTCAAACTATTCTCCAAGGAACCTGAGGGCAGAACAAGAAGCAATGGGGGCAAACTAATCAAGGAGAGAAGCAACTTAGAACTGAGGATAAATTTCCTGACAGTGAGAACAATTAATCAGTGGAACAGAATTTGCCTCCAGAAGTTGTGAATGCCCCAACACTGGAAGTCTTTAAGAAGATGTTGGATAGCCATTTGTCTGAAACGGTATAGGGTTTCCTGCCTAGGCAGGGGGTTGGACTAGAAGACCTCCAAGGTCCCTTCCAACTCTACTATTGTATTGTATTGTATTAAAGGCACACAAGGCTAAAGGCAACAACAGCTCTTTATTAAGTACAACAGGTGAGAACAATCCAGTGAAGGTTGAGTCGGACAGCAGCCCTTTTATAGGGAGCTGTCAGACCCTCCGACCAATAGGATTAAACCTCTGTTCCCGCCAGAACAGAGGACCCTGGTGGAAATCACTATAGTTGAAGCATGTATCTAACATAATTGGTTGGTTTATCTCAGAAAGAATGGCTTAAAGGGAAACCTGTAGTGAGATATCACGATTTAATGAAGTGATGGAGCACCTACAACTTCTGAATCGTTTGCCTTCAGAAATTGTGGGTGCTCCATCACTGAAGGCTTTGAAAAAGAGACTGGACAACCACTTGTATGAAATGATATAGGGTCTCCTGCTTGAGCCGGGGGTCAGACTAGAAGACCTCCAAGGCCCTTTCCAATCCCATGATTCTGTATTCTATATTCTACTCACGAGTCCTCAAAATTTGGGAAAGAAGCAGATTCAGGATGCTCATTTGTGACTATAAATAATTCTGAGGAGACATTTTCTATGAAAAGAAATCTTGCACTAGAAACTCGCTTTCTACTCTCTTGATGGGCAAAGCAGATAGTATAGGTTCAGAATGGCCTGGGACTAAATCACTTTCTCCCACACACTGAAACTCCACACATCAATGAATATTTACTTTGTCAGGTTTCCTGTCCTTCCTACAGGAGATTCTTCGGATGCCTCAGTCTCTTAGTAAGTTTACCTCACTGAAGTAACACCTGCACAGAGAGAGGGAGAGAGGGTGGGAGAGGAAGAGGAAGAGAGGGAAGGAAGGAAGGAAGGAAAGAAAGAAGGAAGGAGAGAGAGTGGGGAGGGAGAGAGAGAGAGAGATGGAAGGCCGAGTTAACCCATAGCATCAGTGAACCCATTGCAGAGTTACTTACTTTGGCTTCCAAAAACGTATGGAAACCCTCTTGTGACACAGTTGTAGTCGAGCACTGCAACTGTGGGATGAGCCTTAGGCCTCTCACTTCTCTCACCATTCTGAAAATGTCCAACTTTGTTAAAGTCAAGTATGCCTTATGGCATGTGACATTCAAATGGGATTTTTTTTTTTTAAAGCCATTCATAACCTTTGCCACTACGCAAGATCAGGAGCCTAATTCACCCAATAAGTGTGAAGCATTTATCATTTCAGGTACACAAACTGAATGACAAGGCTCCTCTTAACACTGAAAAGCCACCATTCTTTGAACATGCAAGGCGTTTTGTTTTTGTTCTGCAGAGACGTTAGTAAATCAAAACAGCGCTGGGAACAAATTTTAGGCCAAGTTATTTTGGCAGCCCTGGAAGTATTCCAAATCTATCTGAATTCCAGAGTGACAAGATTTCAAGCTGGCAAGGAGTTTGTTTAAAACCACAACCTCTCGACAAACTGCCTACAATGTTCCTGTATGGTTTGTTCTTAGAGTGAATCAGTTTTCAGCCTGTGAAATTTGTGGAAGGTGGAAAGCCCAATCTAGCTCTAGGTTCTGCCTCAGTTTACCTTCCCAATAAGCAGCTGAGTGGGAAGGTCATTTAAAAGCAGTTTATTAGGGTACCCTGATAAAGTGGGGTCCCTCTATGGGACATGGTGGCTCAGTGGTGAAGACGCTGAGCTTGTCAATCAGAAAGGTTGGTAGTTTGGCGGTTCGAGTCCCTAGTGCCGCATAATGGAGTGAGCTCCTGTTACACTTCCCAGCTTCTGCCAACCTAGTAGTTCGAAAGCATGTAAAAATGCAAGTAGAAAAATAGGGACCACCTTTGGTGGGAAGGGAACAGCGCTCCGTACACCTTTGGTGTTTAATCATACCGGCCACATGACCACAAAGACATCTTCGGACAGCGCTGGCTCTTTGGCTTTGAAATGGAGATGAGCACCGCCCCCTAGAGTCAGGAACGTCTAGCACATATCTGTGAGGAGAACTTTTACCTTTACCTCTATGGGGAAAAAAGGAAGAGAACCTCAAGCCCCATATTTCACTCCTTTTTATAGTTAACACAACAAAGAAAATGCAAGAGGAAAGTTGGCTGGATAGAATAAAAGTCACCTCCCCTTTGCATAGGAAAGAAGTTACATGTAGTTAAACATGTTATGTATTTGCATCCCATAAATAAATGTGCACACATGTTCATTAAAACGGGGTCTGACGTCATAAGAGGTGTAATTGTAAGGAAAAAGGTTGTTTAGAGTTCAGGAAAGGGATAAGTGAGACCCCCAAATTGTACTCACAAACTTTTCTTATCTTCTTTTCTGGACCTAGTCTCCAGCTTGTTTATCAGTTTAGGAATGTGAAAAGCTAATAGCAATTTCGCTTATATAACACTTTACAGTGCTTTACAGCCCTCCGTAAGCGGTTCACAGAGTCAGCTTATTGCCCCCCCCCCCCAACAAGCTGGGTCCTCACTTTACCCATCTCAGAAGGATGGAAGGCTGAGTCAACCTTGAGCTTGTTGAGATTCGATCTCCCAAATTGCTGGCAGGCAGCAGTCAGCAGAAGTAGCCTGCAGTACTGCACTCTAACCACTGCACCACCACACCACCACAGCTCTAATACATCTGAACATCATTTTAAAAGAGAGAAAATAAATCAAATTGCAAATGCAAGATAACTATGTTAGCTAAACAAATAACAAAACCCACCTCATTTGCCCCTCGGGTGGCAACGGAATCCATAAATTCATGAAACAAACAAAGTTGGCATGGCAAAACTGAAATGCACGTGATCAAGATCATTGTCCATAAACAGAGGTGTGTGTGTGTGTGTGTGTAGAAATAAACCAGACCTTTACTGGCTGAAAAGAAAATTTATGAAATCTTAAGCACACTGTGCATGTGTTGGAAGCCACAGAGTCCGATCTGTGCTGTCTCTTATTCCACAGCTTCAGGTTGATTTAGCTCTCCGACGTACGGAGGGGATGGGGTTTATCAGAAAACTGCCAGTGTGTACACGGTCTTGGGAGACCAAATTATGCCCCTGGACGATGTTAAGATGCTTGTGAACGATCGCAAAGCCAAGAGACTTAGTTGCATGAAACAGAGCATAAATGATGTTTGCTCCCCTGCTTCCTTCATTGCAGGCCCTGTCTGAGGCCAGCCCTGATATAAGTCTCTTTGCACCATTCTTGTCATCACCTGTCGCTGCCACGCTGCCATGCAAAAGAACCTTCAACTCAGCCCAGGGAAGATATGCGGAATAGTCCTGCGTTTAGACACCTGTTAAGGAGTGGACCTTCCAATGACAGAACTAGGAGGCGTACATTGTTATCACCTGGAACCCAAAGAGCTGGAGTTATTTCCTCGTACGGAGCTTTTGAGCTTGTTGCTGAGATGCACGAGCCAAAATATAACACCGAGGAAGTGTAATCTCCGACTAACAGCCATTCAGGCAGTTAAAAACAGAAGGAAAACAAGAAGGATGTGATCTGTTGTATTGAGGTCACTTTCTTGATCACACTCCTTGACTGTTTCAAGAAAGAGGTTAGACTGGAAGCTGGGAAACAAATATAACTCTCCGATTCTAATTTTCTCTTTTTACAGAAAACAAAATTGATAGTTCAGGTTTTCAGCCTATCCTATCTTGGGTCCTCGGCTGAAAATAGTGTGTTTTGGTTTTAAATCAAAAGAGCATGAACCATAAAAGGCAAAATTCGTCTTGCTCCTAAGTTAAAAAAAATATGACGCTAATAAACATCAGAATTAGTCATGCTGATAGGTTATTTTTTTATCAATGCTTTTTGGCAGTTGAAAAGGAAATCCTTCGATTTTCCAGCCCTTGTTGCCATTTATCCTGAAATAATTTAAATATAGTACATCTTCTCCTCCCTCCCTCCTTCTCTCTCTCTCTTTCTCTCTCACATTACTGAGCTACATAGCATTATAATGTCATATATTTTCAATCAATCAGAAGAGAGCTGGAAGGGACCTTGGAGGTCTTCTAGTCCAACCCCCTGCTCAAGCAGGAGATCCCATACCATTTCAGACAAGTGGCTCTCCAGTCTCTTCTTAAAGATCTCCAATGATGAAGCACCTACAACTTCTGAAGGCAACTTCTGTTCCACTATTAATTGTTCTCATTGTTAGGAAATTTCTCTTGAGTTCCAGGTTGATTCTTTCCTTGATTAGTTTCCATCCATTGTTTCTTGTTTTGACTTTTGGTGTTTTGGAAAATACGTTGACCCCTTCTTCTTTGTGTCAGCCCCTAAAAATACTGGAATACTGCTATCATGTCACCCCTAGTCCTTCTTTTCTCTAGATTAGCCAGACCCAAATCCTGCAACTGTACTTCATAGATTTTAATCTCCAAGCCTTAAACATCTTAGTTGTTCTTTTATGCACATTTTCCAAAGCATTAACACATTTTTTGTAATATGGTGATTATCAGGGCTCCATCCGATGCCCTAATTAAATCATGAGCCTCAAGCCAACCTTCAAAAGAAATCCAGTTATTCATTAGGAGTGTCATGTCAGCACGAACCAAGTGAAGCCAACTCTGACCTCACTTAATTTGCGCCTTGGATCTGACCCTGTTTCTCCCTCCCCCTAAGATATGTCATCAGTCACATTCCCCAATGAAGCAATTTCACAGGTTGTAGAAGTCACTCACTCCAGTCACTGTGTTTCTGGGTGGAGATGGCACTGACATAGAGATGGCTGGAATGTGCTTTTGTTTTAACTGAAGTGCAAGTTCCTTGGTGTATCTGCAAGGCTCAATTCCCCATCCCCCTGCCTATGGCAACTCAAGAGCAGGCCAGGAAAGTTTCGCGAGTTGACAGTGACCAAAACTGGATGCTATAAGCCAGGTGTAGTTCTATGACTCCTATTTGTTAGTGTCTCTAAGAATGTTAATTGGGAAATACACCGATCTATTATACAAGCCAACATAGTGGGCAAGGATGAAACACAGTGACCAAGACAAATGATGTAGCAAGACCTGTTGCCTAATTGTACCAAGACAAGAATGTGTTTCTTTAGCTGTATCTACGATGCTTTTTGCTTCAAAGAAATATTTAACCATAATGATTTAAGTGGTCAACTTCAACATCAGCACACATTAAAGAATAATGTATACTGATAGCTATTGTCTATGAGGTGCTTAATTATCTTATTACACTCTTTAGCTAGGCTGATGACAGTATTTTGTCTTCAAGAGGTGGAACTTCATTTATTTATTTTTTTCTTGTATCTTCCTCCAGAATCTCAATATGGAAAGTTATTTGGTTATCCTTCTTAGGTGTTATGGACTTTGCAGCTTAATAGGTGTGACATAAATTTGTAACCAGAATTATCATTCCTTCTTTGGGTTAGGATTTTTTTTTCCTGACAACTTTGCAAAGGGGAAGAGTGATTCTGTCTGCCAAAAACATTTGACCGATATAAACTGGTTGTGAAGAAGATGTGAAAGTCTATAGAGATTCTCAGTCATCCAGGTCAATGGTTGTCCCAAAGGTGCTTTTTCAGGAGACAACTGGACTTTTTTTTTCTTTTAAATATATATTTGCTTCTCATCCAAGAAGCTTCTTAAGCTCTGACTGGATAGTGGGGAATGGAAGGGTTTATATTCCTTGCAGACAGCTCGTCATTTGCATCCTTTTAGAGGGTCTTTGAAGCATTTGGAGGTTTATCTGTGTCCTAAAGTCACCCGAGTTCCTATAGTCTGCAAAATATAGATTTTTCTCCTTTGGAAATCCATTCCTTCTCCCATGCCATTCCAAAAGGTGTTCATCCCAAATTGTATAGCTAAAAATCTGTAGATATTCTCAGTCATCCAGGTCATGTTTGTCCCAAAGGTGCTTTTTCAGGAGACAACTGGACTTTCTGGGTTTTTTTTCCTTTTCTTTTGAAAATGTTTCGCTTCTTATTGAAAGAAGAATTGTAATTTCAGTAAAAGGAAGAAAAAAAACAGAACATCTGATGGCTCAAGATAATGAGATTATAAGAATAACAATAGAATATAACATGTGGAGTGGGGGGGGGGGGAACCAATCTGAAATCATGCTGGATTTTGGCAGCCATATTAAGTAAAAAAAGTAAACTAAGATTCCCTAATTCAGGCTTAGCTCCTTGTAGTTTCATGGACACACAATATAGTAGTTATGGAATATAGAATTCTTTGTTATTCAGTCTTTTATTTTATTTTATTTCGAGATTAGTCAAGATTAATCAGGAACATGAGGGTTTTATGTTCAATTGCTTGCTTCCAACTCAGGGCTGTCCATGTAGCTTTGTGATTCAATAATTATTTAAAGAGCCATGGTGGTGCAGTGGTTAGAATGCAGTACTGCAGGCTATTTCATCTGACCACCAGCTGCCAGCAATTTGGCAGTTCGAATCTCACCAGGCTCAAGGTTGACTCAGCCTCCCATCTTTCCAAGGTGGGTAAAATGAGGACCCAAATTGTTGGGGGGAATCACACTGTCTCTGTAAACCACTCAGAGAGGGCTGCAAAGCACTGTAAAGCAGTATATAAGTCTAAGTGCTATTGCCAAAGTGCTTAAAAATACAATAGCAGAGTTGGAAGGGACCTTGAAGGTCTTCTCGTCCAACCCTCTGCCTAGGTAGGAAACCGTATACTGTTTCAGACAAATGTCTATCCAACATCTTCTTAAAGACTTCCAGTGTTGGGACAATCACAACTTCTGGAGGCAAGCTGTTCCACTGATTAATTGTTCTAACTGTCGGAAATTTCTCCTCGGTTCTAAGTTGCTTCTCTCCTTGATTAGTTTCCACCCATTGCTTCTTGTTCTACCCTCAGGTGCCTTGGAGAATAGCTTGACTCCCTCTTCTTTGTGGCAACCCCTGAGATATTGGAAGACTGCTATCATGTCTCCCCTACAGGGGTGGGTTCCTGCCAGTTCTAACAAATCTACAGTGCCGTTTAGAACCGGTTCCAGCTCCTTCCCCCCGCCCATCTGCACATCATCAAGATGAAGAGCGAGAGGAGGAATTCTGGGAGTTGAAGTCCACAACTCTGAACACACCTGGGTTTTTTTTTTCTAAAGGGTTAGGGGTGCAAGGGTCTTGTAACTTGACAGCTTTAAGAGTTGTGTGCTTCAAATGCCAGAGCTTCTGAGCCAACATTTTGGTTGCTAAGCAAGAGCGTTGTTAAGTTAGTTTCACCATATTTTACAAGTTGGCCACGCCCACCCGGTCACATGGCTGGCAAGCCACTCCCACCAGGTCACATGGGTGGCAAGCCACTCCCACAAAGCAGGCCACACCTATAAAAGAGGCTGTAAAAAAATTTGAAACCCACCACTGCTCCCCTAGTCCTCCTTTTCATTGAACTAGACATACCCAGTTCCTGCAACCGTTCTTCCTATGTTTTAGTCTCCAGTCCCTTAATCATCTTTGTTGCTCTTCTCTGCAGAGATTCTTTCTAGAGTCTCCACATCTTTTGTACATCATTGTGACCAAAAATGGATGCCGTATTCCAAGAGTGGCCTTACCAGGGCATTATAAAGTGGTATTAACACTTCACGTGATCTTGATTCTCTCCCTCTGTTGATGCAGCCTAGGACTGTGTTGGCTTTTTTGGCAGCTGCTGCACATGGCTGGCTCATATTTGAATGGTTGTCCACTAGGACTCTGAAATCCCTCTCACAGTTACTACTATTGAGCAAGGTACCACCTATACTGTACCTGTGCATTTTGTTTTTTCTTGCCTAAATGTAGAACTTTACTCTTACTCTACAAATATTTGGCTCTCCTGAATTGCTAGTAGAATGTGGTGCTTGGTATATAATATTACTGCAAAATATGTGATTAACGAAACAAATAGCATAATTTTCCACCGATGCTTCACATCTCATTCAGAGAAGTCCCAGGTGAGCCAGAATTAGCAATCTGTTTTTTATCTTTGTGGATAGTTTTTCAGAGTTTCAATGCGGCCAATGAACCTCAATTAACTGACTAACCAACCACAGTCAGAGGTCATTGCCAATGTTATGGATCAGTGTGTCAGGTCTGGAAAAGATCTTTTGCATTGGGCCTTCAGGCCTGCCACAATGAATGCTGTGGGAAAATGGGAGGGAGGATTATATGGAGTATGGGAGATATAAAGTCAAAATAACATTCCTTTCTCAGAGAGTCAAGGACAACTTGCCCTGCGCCTGGAGGGTTGTGACAGGGAGGCATCTCCAGTTTTGGATGGAGCCTGATTGGGCCATGTGATGGACATGTGGGTGCTGGGCAGGGACTTGAACTTTCTTTTGGGTGGAGAAAACATGGAAACTTTCAGATTCTGGTTTTCCCATATTTGCCAATATGACGTCTCTAATAAAATGAAACTTTTAGGAAACTCAAGACTCAGAGCCTTCTTTTGTTAGGGCTGTTACTTGGAATCCTGACATTAACTTCAATCTGGGGATAAAAGGTCATAAGCTTCTGTCCCTCCTTTTGCTCAATATTCGTAATCAATTGGACCAGTGGTGGGTTCCGGGTGGTACGGCCCGGTATGGCCATACTGATAGTAGCCAGGGAGCAGCAGCCACCCAGTACGGTCCCCCACTTGGCCCACCTGCCCGCTCGTGTTCCATAGCTGTTTTTGAAGCAACTGGGCCAATGGTGCATGTGTGTACAACGGGCGGCGCCTGTGCGACCTCCACCAAGCAGCTGGGTGTTGCAGGGTCGTGGCATGCGCATGCATCCACAGCGCATATGCCCGACTAGGATGCCCAGCCCCATGCACAGCGTACCGATTGTGACGAACCCACCACTGAATAGGATTAAACTTTAATGTGTCATTCTGCAGTTGTGATTGTGGTGATGACAATGATATAGCAACGGTCTGGTGAATGGTAGATGAGACGATGCTTCCATTGGTTTAACACGGACGTCTATTGCCAGAGTTTTAAATAGCCCTGCCATTTGTGGCTCCTAATTCCCTTCCCAATCTTTCCTAATTGCCGCCGAAAATGAGGTGATCCTCCGTAATGAATAACCATAACGAGGTAGCCAAGTAGACCGCCCCTCCTTCCTTTCCTTGCGCCATTATCAATGTCACCATCGTCTCTCAGCACACGCCGCCTATGATTTCAGCTGTCACAGAATTAAGTGAAATCCATCGCGCAACATCTGGCTCCTTGTGGAAAAAAAAAAGAGAGAGACAAATACTTCCATCAGCTTGCCTGGGCTCCGTCAGTCTCAGTCTAATTATGATGTAACCGAGGACATTAGCATGTGGTGGACTTGGTGATTAACCTCGGGCAGCTGAAAAAGTGGTCTGTAGAGATGAAGGAAGCGTTTAGATCTGCTCAATCAATTAGAAATTCTGCCTCTCTACTATCTCTCCCCCCCTACAAGGAGACACTTAAATTTCAGCAATGACCTTGCGATTGGTAACAGTAAGTTACGCTTGAACCCAGTTAGAAAGTCAAGCATTTCCTAGTACTTTCCGAAGGCTGAAATGCTTTTTTATTTCCCCGAAATCCATTTCGCATTAGCTCCCTATTTTTTCTAGCACAGCAGTATCAAGTCCTGAGCCAAAACTCAGTGGGATCCCATGGTTTTGTTTCGGGATGTAAGTAGATCTGAAAAGGGAAGAAGGATGGTGAGGACAGGTGAAATTATGGGCCTCAAAGGTATGCCAACACCACCTTCGTGGGACTTCTTGGATCCAATAAAAAAGTGTCATGGGAAAAAAAAAGAGATTTGTAGTCCCTTACCTAATCTAAAGGCAATTACAGAAGTTCCTTTGTTATTTTCTAATTCTGTCTACCAGCTCTGGACAAATATTTTTCTGGATCATAATCACACATGTTCCTCCATATTATACAAATATGACTATACTATTATAGTCAGTCAGTCAGTCAGTCAGTCAGTCAGTCAGTCAGTCAGTCAGTCAGTCAGTCAGTCAGTCTGTCTGCCTGCCTGCCTGCCTGCCTGCCTGCCTGCCTGCCTGCCTGCCTGCCTGCCTGCCTGCCTATCTATCTATCTATCTATCTATCTATCTATCTATCTATCTATCTATCTATCTATCTATCTATCTATCTATCTATCTATCATCTATCTATCTATCTATCTATCATCTATCTATCTATCTATCTATCTATCTATCATCTATCTATCTATCTATCTATCTATCTATCTATCTATCTATCATCTATCTATCTATCTATCTATCTATCTATCTATCTATCATCTATCTATGTATCTATGTATGTATCTATCTATCTATCTATCATCTATCTATCTATCTATCTATCTATCTATCTATCTATCTATCTATCTATCTATCTATCTATCTATCTATCTATCTATCTGCATGAAGCCATCCTGAGGAATAGGGAGGGAGGTTTAGAGATACTGTATCTGGGGCTGTGTAGTTGGAATAAAATACTTTCTCTTGGGAACCAAGGACGTTCTGACACCTGGCTAGAGGAAGGAGGAGTGATGTCACCAGGCCACCAGACGGTGCTTTGATTGGATCATGTGACTGATTGGGGTTGATGGAAAACTTTTCTCTTTTAATAAGGTGAAAACTGCAGGAACTTTCAGAGTCTGTTTTCACCACCCTTGTGCCAATATGATATATCCAATAAAGCTATTCTTTGAGGAATTTGTCTTCCTCGGAGTTTTGTTTGGTATGAATCTATTACTTGGAATCCTGACATATATTATATACTATTATAGTAACACACACACACACACACACACACACACACACACACACACACACACACATGTATATTTTAAAAATGCTTTCTTTCTATCTACCCATTCATGTTTCCACACATAGTCATACTCAGCTGTTATTTCTAAAGCTACATAATGTGTGATTCTTTTACATGCATTTGAATATGTTTTTCAAAAGATCAGTCTTAATGCACATTAAATTACTTTTCAAGCAGATTACAGGTTATTTCTCATATTTATCTAGTATCTTGTGGGTGCATCTATTGTGAAAATAATCCAACAGCTGACCAAAGCAGCTTTATTATTATTATTTTTTTAAAAAATACAGGATTAAAGCCTGTTGGAAATGGGTTAAGAAGATCTGTATCTTCTCAATGTTTTCGGACAAAGCCTTTGTTGTCTAATACCCTTCCCCTGTAAACATATACCGTAAATACACTAAATCCTACGTATTAAAACAAGCATATGCATACTGTATGCACATCTAGAAGCTAGAAAGATTTCTAAACAGCAAGACCTAAGTGTGCATATTAATTATTTCGATGGACTAATTTCACCATGTGTGTGTGTGTGTGTTTGTGTGTGTGTGTGTGTGTGTGTGTGAAAACAATAAGTCAACATGTATGCTTCTTATTGGGCTACTTCAATAAATTGACTTTTCTTGACTGTCTCTACATTTCACTAATCCAGATTGAAAGCAGAGATTCCCACAGTAATCATTACCAAGACAGGTGGGGTATGATGTTGATGTACATTTCTCTTTCTCCTAATTGATCTTTTAGGTATCATGGCACCAGAGGTGGGTTGCTGCCGGTGCAGACCAGATTGGCCAAACCGGTTGTAGCCGCGGTGGGAGGCTCCACCTTCTGCGTAAGTGCGGAAGCGTCACATACACAAGTGGGAGCACACACCCGAACCGGTAGTAAACAAATTAGCAACCCACCTCTGCATGGCACCCTTTCTCCAAAATCCTTCAGAATAATCCAGGGATGAAAATCAGATTCAGATGAGTCCGCTCTGCAATCGCTCCCAATCTGCTATTAACCATTTTGAGATGTTAATGTTCAACCATTTATTTATTTATTTTTGGTGCCTTGAAGTCAGTATTGACTCTTAAGACTGCCTGGATTATATTTATCCAATAAGTAAGCAGGAAAATGATGATGATGATGATGCCTTCAAGTCAGTCTTAATTCGAAATGGCTTTACGGTCACGTTCGTGCGGTATACTTGACCGTAAAGAGGTTTGCCATTCTCAGCTTCCTAGAGTTAGGAAGTAATTGACCCAAGATCAGCCTCTTCTTCTGACCTTGAATCAATTACTTCCTAATCCTAGGAAGCCATGAGCCAGAAGTTTAGAGCACTCTATTTAAAGGTGAGCAGAAGCCAGCTGCATCCAGCTGTTGTGGTCTGTGTTTATCAAGAGTGTTGTCTACTGAGATCCTCAGTCCTCCAGGTCATGGTTGTCCCAAAAATGCTTTTTTCAAGAGGCAATTGGACTTTCTTGCTATTCCTTGAAGATGTTTCACTTCAAATCCAAGCTTCTTCTTCTCCTCCTCCTCCTCCCTCTTCTTCTTCTCTTCCTCCTCTTCTTCTTCCATCATCATTATCAACAACATCATTGTCATCATCATTGACATTGTCACTGTAATCACCCTATATGGAAAATGGGCATGATACATGTTTTCCCTCTTTACATATCAGAGAAATATTTATAATAATGAAGCTTGCTAAATTTGTAGGGAAATATATTCCTACTCATAGCTGAAATTTGATTCAGGAGTTTTAATCATAGGATTGACTAGAATCAAATATCTAAACCAAACATTTGCACTACCTGAGCATTCATTGAAACAATTACTTCTAAACAACTGAATCACAAGCTAGAACTTAACCAGAGATCAACATTGTCTTTCTGGTGAATACTTTGTTATGGAGAGCAATGCTGAAGCTGGCACCCCCAACTACATTCGAAATTGTGAGTGGGTGGGCAGTGTTCCTAGATCAAGGTGGTGAGATAAAAAAGATTGTGGTCTCCAAAGGCTTCTCCCATACTTGCTACAGAATCTACAACGAAGTCTGCATTCTTGAAACCAGTATATGTAACAGAGCGGCTGAATTTTCTCTCTTTGATCATATCTAGTTTATTGACGCTTGTCTTGAGGCTTACAAAATGGTGCTGCATTTATGTGTCATAATTATTATGTGAACCATATCGCAGAAGAAAGTAACTCAAATCCTACATGGAACTTCACCAGCTGCTGCTTGTGGTTAAAATATAGTGAATGTCATAAATCCAGATCTAAAGTACATCCTGAATCTTCCCAAGTCACAAAACAAAAGCAGAACAGAATAATAACAGAGCTGGAAGGGATTTGGAGGTCTTCTAGTCCAACTTTCTGCTCAAGCAAGAGACCCTATAACATTCCAGACAAATGGCTGCCCAGTCTCTTCTTAAAAGCCTCCAGAGATGGATCACCCACAACTTCTGAAGGCAAGCTGTTTCACTGGTTATTAGTTCTCACTGTCAGGAAATGTCTTCTTAGTACTCTCCTTGATTAGTTTCCATTCATTGTTTCTTGTCTTGCCTTCAGGTGCTTTGGAAAATAAGTTCATCCCTTCTTCTTTGTGGCCATCCCTCAAATATTGAAAAACTGCTATCATGTCTCCCCTGGTCTTTCTAGACATACCCAATTCCAGCAACCGTTCTTGATATATATTTAGCCTCCAGCCCCCTAATCATCTTTGTTGCTCTTCTCTGCACATTTTCTAGAGTCTCTACCTCTTTTTGATGATATGGTGACCAAAACTGAATGCAGTACTCTGGATATATTTAATGTTTGATATTTCATCACAACAAGACACTAGCAAGAAAGAAAATGCTTTATTTTTCCCCAGCATAAATAGTAATAGGCATATTTAATAGTACTGTCCTCTGGATCAGTATAAAGCTTGAATGCCAGGTTAACCGAGGCAATTTGGGACAGATTCTCATTTACCAGAGTTCAGTCATATGGCTCTATGAAAAATTAAAAGCACCCATAAAACTCTATAGCAATCTTTCACCCCCAGACTTCAAAGTATGACACTATAGATACTTCAGGGAGGGAGGAAAAAAAATCTGGGGAGGGATCAATTTTTATTCTTGTAAAATCTGATGGTGGGAAATACAATACAATACAATACAATACAATACAATACAAATGAAAGAAAGAAAGAAAGAAAGAAAGAAAGAAAGAAAGAAAGAAAGAAAGAAAGAAAGAAAGAAAGAAGAAACACCAGATTCAGTGTGCTATTATTGGCATTCTGATTAGAACAGTTCTAGTGAATAAACTGAAAACTAGCTTGGTGTTATGTTTGAGGCTAGAGACTGGAAGACTGGGAGTTCTAGTTTTGTCTTAAGCACAAAGTTAGCTAGGTGATCCTGGGGTAATCACTCTCTTTCAGTCCTGGGAAGAAGATGACAAGGGCAAACCATTTCTAATATCTTGTCAAGAGATTCTCCAGGGCTCGCTCGCTCGCTCTCTCTCTCTCTCTCTCTCTCTCTCTCTCTCTCTCTCTCTCTCTCTCTCCCTCCCTCCCTCCCTCCCTCCCTCCCTCCTTCCCTCTCCCTCTCCCTCTCCCTCTCCCTCTCCCTCTCCCTTTCCCCTCTCTCCCTCACACAGACATACACACACCATTATCATCATCACCATCACTGTGCTCTCAACCACGGTATTTTGGAGACATAGTTCATGGGGTGTTCTCATTTCACTCATTAATTAACACAATTGTGCACACCAGTTTCCATGGTCAACCTACATTGTTTTCCACTGATGTGACAATAGTCATAGCACTTAGATTTATATGCTGCTTCACAGCCCTCTCTAAATGGTTTACAGAGTCAGCATATTGTCTCCAACTATCTGGGTCCTCATTTTACCAACCTCAGAAGGATGAGTCAACCTTGAGCTGGTGAGCATCGAACTGCCGAACTGCTGGCAGCCTGCAGCCTGAAGAAATAGCTGCCGTACTGCATTCTATTTAACCACTCTGCCACCATGGGTCTTAATTTTTTGCTCTCCAAGAAAGTTAATCTTCCAAGCAGAAACTTTCAGATGTCTGCAGAATTACTGACTACGGCTGTTAGCTGATGCGATTAGAAATGACGCTCAGCTCACCATGAAACTAGAGTATTGAAACCATTAAGTCTTCATTCACTTGGGATAGTCATGCGTTTTTAAACAGCCTGTATATGACAAATGGCCACATAATTCTACCCAGACTGTTAGCTGGTTGACTTTCAAGCAAATATTTATTCAAATAATGTGAATAAGGCGAACTTGTTGTGCGATTTGTTTTTCTGCCAATTCAGAAATCTCATACTCGCATTCCAATATCCAGGTGCCAAATACAACATTAGCAATCATATTATGATTTGTCCAGAGAGAATATAGCCATTCCTAGAGACTTGGATGCAATTACAGTTTGTGTTAACTCCCAGTGAAGTCAATTAGCCCTTAATTAGCAACTAAACCTGTTAGCTGGGAATCATTATTATTTATTTAATATAATAAAAAATGCTTGGTTGTTTATGGACAACTGTGGTGCTAAAAAGCCCACCCCATAAAGTTTACATTGGGCATACCAGGGATTGTAACACAAACATATATACATATATATATATATATATGTATGTATGTATGTATGTATGTATGTATGTATATGTGTGTGTGTTTGTGTGTGTGTGTATGTGGGTGTATATATATATATATATATATATATATATATATATATATATATATATATATATGTGTGTGTGTGTGTGTGTGTGTGTGTGTGTGTGTGTGTGTGTGTGTGTGTGTGTATGCTGGTTTTGTTGTATTCGGGTCTTTTCCCGTGTAAGGTTGAGATTGTCTTTGCAATGTTTCGGCAGGATCACACCTGCCATCTTCAAGCTGTGGGCTTAAAATGGGAACCATTTTTAAAAAGTTCCCATTTTAAGCCCACAGCTTGAAGATGGCAGGTGTGATCCTGCCGAAACGTTGCAAAGACAATCTCAACCTTACACGGGAAAAGACCTGAATACAACAAAACCAGCATACCTACACCCATGAAAATCTACGAATATATATATATTCAACAAACATGAATAAACATGATGATACCTCCCGCCTACCAAACATCTGGAAACCAGCCCTAGCCAACAAACGAACACCACCCACCACCCAAGCCGTTACAATACAAAACAACAATGCACACAGAGCCTGCACCAATCAGCACCAATCTACCAATCATGATACAACCACACAACCAATCATTCCACTTACTGAAACAAAGCCAGCACCCCATCCCCTCCCACCAAGATTTACTGAAAGACGGCAGCTCCGTTCCCATTTTAAGCCCAAGCCTGAAGATGGCAGGTGAGATCCTGCCGAAACGTTGCAAAGACAATCTCAATCTTACACGGGAAAAGACCCAAATACAACAAAACCAGCATATATATATATATGTACGTATGTATGTATGTATGTATGTATGTATGTATGTATGTATATATGTATGTATAATTGTCTCACTCAGCAGAATTCTACAGAAAAAAAGCTACTCCAGCTTAGTTTCTGTTTGCTACTGAGCTCTGCCTTAAGTGATGGAAGAAGCAAGAATCATGGAACCTGGCCAAGACATCAGTTGGGAACAGAATACACCTAGGCAGTTAGAAATTCTAGGTTATTTTGTATAAACAGGATCACGTGAAGAGTTAATACCACTTTATAAGGCCTTGGTAAGGCCACACATGGAATACTGCATCTAGTTTTGGTCGCCACTATGTAAAAAAAAATATGTGGAGACTCTGGAAAGTCCAGAGAACAGTGAAGGGCACTCAGGAGTGAAATATATCAAGTGAAAGAAAGATATATATAAAAAAACAATTACATAACACACTTATCAAAACATGTAGACAAATTTAGAATATCTGTCATGGTTGAGTCAACACAGGAAAAAAAAAAGACTAATTGCTTTGTTATGTCATTTTCTCCTACCTAAATAAACACAAATGGGTTTAAGAAGCTCAAGATAATTCTTCCATTTTCAATGCCCCTCTGATTTCTTAGATATTTATATCTTCGCAACTTGTCTTCTCAATTGTTCCTTTTTAATCATCATCTTTTAACAACCCCAGAATCCCTCATGGGGTGGAGCCTGGGCAACTGAATGGAGCTGAGTGTTTACTGGCCGGATGCCCTTCCTGTCACCAATGCAGTTTTTTGTTCAGCAGATCCTATTCTCATTGCGCCCAGAGAGAGAGAAATATCTGCCTCTACCTAGGATCGAACTCATGGCCTCCTGATTGTGAGGTGAGAACTCCACCTCTAGGCCACCACACAGCTCAACCAGTCCTCTTTAATGCAGAATAGTATTACCATATTTTTCAGAGTATAAGATGCACTGGAGTATACGACGCACCAAGATTTTGAAGAGGCAAATTAAAAAAAAAAAATGCACTCTGCAGGCCTCCCAAAAGCGGCCCATTTTTTTGTGAAACAGGTTTGTTTGTTTGTTTTTCGAAAAAAAAGGGCATGAATATCCTTTAGGAAGCTTGTAGAGAGCTCCTGGGGCCGGGGGGGGGGGAGGGCAAAATCGAGCAGAAAACAGTCTTTTTTTTTGCTCTTTATTCCCTCTCCAGCCCCCAGGAGCACTCTGGAAGCCTCCTAAAGGCTATGCATCGCCATTTTGGTGAAGGGGTGGGGTTTCAGGAGGCAAAAAAAATGTATTCAGTGTATAAGAAACACCCAGATTTTCAGCGTTTTTTTTAAGGGAAAAGGGTGCGTCTTATACTTCGAAAAATACGGTATGTTTCCAGTTTGCTACCCTTGTTATATAAACCTTTCAGAAAGAGCATAAACCTTTCAGAAAGAGAGTTTTGTGACTTTTACTTCTTTACGATTATAACTCAAATTTCAGACAAAACAGAGCCACCCAATTCATGAACAATTGAGAAGAGTTGTAAACTTTGATTGTTCTGTAAATAATTCATGATCTTCCATCATACCACTGAAAAAATATTTCTTTTTTTCCCCCCCCAATTCATCTCTTTGGCTATAAATATGCCAAAAATGGATACAGAACAGGGAATTGTTTTACCTCAGAAATTAATACCTATTTTCTATGTTCACATGTTAAAATCCACATGTTCTGTACGTATCTTGTGTTGCAAACTTGGAGAAAGAACATTAATATTTGCTTTTGTAAGCACCACACACACACACACACACACACACACACACACACACACACACAAATGCCTGTCTGTAAGTAATAATAATGATTCAAGATATTAGTACAAAATGTCCTGTCCTTATTTTTCAGAAGATTACTCTATGGCAGGGGTGTCCAAACTTGGGAACTTTAAGACTTGTGGACTTCAACTCCCAGAATTCTGGGAGTTGAAGTCCACAAGTCTTAAAGTTCTCAAGTTTGGACACCCCTACTCTATGGGATGCATCCCTCCATATGTCAACATTTTGCAAATTTCATCCACTTCTATTAAATAGACAGAAAGCTATTACCTTTCACAGATTTCCACATTAGCCTACAACACACACAAGGATTTCACTTTCCAGATCTAATTTGGATTTAAGCCCTGAGTCAACATTCGTTGAGTGAATGAACCATTGAACCAAATGCACCAAAACAAGGCCTGAACTAAGTCTTTTGGTCACTAATCCTAAAGGTGACACTGTCTAAAGGCATCATTTTAAATTTCAAAGGGATAGTTCCTTGATTAACACTCGGATAATGAACTTCTTGGATCCTTTGGTTTACAAAAAGAATTGTATTTAATTATAGTATCTCAATAACACTTACTGTGTTTTCCCGAAAATAAGAGAGGGTCTTATTTTCTTTTGACCGCCAAAATAAGTGCCTGGCCTTATTTTCGGGGAGTTATTATTTTTGAGGTGCAGGAGGCGGTGAGTGTGGTCACCTCATGGCTACTGCTGTGTTGCAATATTTTTGAGGAGGGCTTATTTTCAGGGGAGAGATTATTTTAGCACATGCGCTCAAAAGCCCAATTGGGCTTATTATCTGGGAAGGTCTTATTTTCAGGGAAACAGCGTAATTATTGTGTAATTTGAATGAATGACCTCCCCTCCGACATCAGAACAACCAGCGATCTCCGCTCCTTCCGCAAGAAACTTAAGACCCACCTATAATAATAATAATAATAATAAATTTGGATTTATTAGCCGCTCCCTTTCCAAGTAGGACTCGGGGCGGCGTACAATGGAGCATATAACATGAAACATATATAACAACACCAAACGTACATACATACACAACACACATACATACACGGAGGAGGAAGCAAATTACATCAATAGACAGTTAAAAATCTGCTTTAAAATACCCCAATTGTAAAAAACCAATAAAATTAATATTTAAGAACAATTTAAAAACAGTTTGGAGGAATGGGAAAATTACGATTGCGATTGAGCCAGGCCGGATAATTGAAAGAGGTGGGTCTTCAGCTGTACACGGAAGGAGCGGAGATCGGAAATCATCCTGATGTCACGGGGGAGGTCATTCCATAGGGCTGGGCCCATCACAGAGAAGGCTCTGCTCCTGGGTGTCGCCCCCCGGCACTGTTTGGCGGACGGCACCCGGAGAAGTCCCTCTCTGTGTGAGCGAATTGGTCGTAGGGATGTGTGGGGCAGGATGCGATCCTGCATATAACTAGGCCCTGTGCCATGGAGCGCTTTAAAGATCATAATCAAAACCTTGAAACGCACTCGGTAGACCACAGGCAGCCAGTGCAGCTCGCGCAGGAGAGGTGTTACAGGGGAGTATCTAGTCCTCCCCATAATCACCCGCGCGGCCGCGTTCTGGACCAATTGTAGTCTCCGAGTGCATCTCAAGGGAAGCCCCATGTAGAGAGCATTGCAGTAATCCAGGCGAGACGTCACTAGCGCATGGGTGACTGTGCGTAGGGCATCCCGGTCCAATAAGGGGCGCAATTGGCGCATCAGGCGAACCTGATGGAACGCCCCCCTTGCCACGGCTGTTACATGGTTATCCATGGACAGCCGGGTATCCAGGAGGACGCCCAAATTGCGCACCTGTTCCATGGGGGCTAGTTGGACGCCCCCGATGGCCAGAGATGGAAGCACCTGGTTGAACCGGGAGGCCGGAAGCCACAGCCACTCCGTCTTGGAAGGGTTGAGTTTTAGTCGGTTGCCATCCATCCAGACCCGTACGGCCTCCAGACACCGGGACATCATTTCGACGGCCTCATTGGGGTGGTTCGGAGTGGAAATGTATAGCTGAGTATCATCAGCATACAGATGATATCCCACTCCAAAACCACGGATGATCTCGCCCAGCGGTTTCATATATGTGTTGAACAGGAGAGGCGAGAGCACCGATCCCTGTGGCACTCCACATGTGAGTGGCCTCCGGGTCGAACTCTGCTCCCCTGTCAACACACGTTGCGTCCGACCAGAGAGGTAGGAGCCAAACCACCGTAAAACGGTGCCTCTGACTCCCAGCCCCTCTAGCCGGTGCAACAGGATACCATGGTCGATGGTATCGAACGCCGCCGAGAGATCTAATAGGACCAGGATAGAGGAACAACCCCTATCTCTGGCCCTCCAGAGATCATCAACCAATGCGACCAAGGCCGTCTCCGTGCTGTGCACGGGTCGGAAGCCGGACTGGCGCGGGTCTAGATAATCATTTTCCTCCAGGTGACGTGGGAACTGCTGTGCTACCACACTCTCTACAACCTTCGCTAAAAAAGGAAGGTTGGAGACTGGACGATAATTGACTAGGTCCGTTGGGTCCAGGGAAGGCTTCTTGAGCAGGGGCCTCACCACCGCCTCTTTCAAGGCGGCCGGTAGAGACCCCTCACCCAACGAGGCGTTCACCAGGCCCAGGAGCCAGTCACGCGTGACCTCCCAGGATGCCAGTACAAGCCAGGAGGGACACGGGTCCAATAAACATGTGGTGGGTCGCAGACGTCCACGCAACCTGTCCAAATCCTCGATGGCAACCGAGTCAAACCCCTCCCAAAGCGGTCCCTCAAGACTCGCAACGGGCGTCTCTACTGAACCACTGAAAGGGGTCCATCCCATCCGGATTTGAGCGACTTTGTCCTGTAGATAATTCCCAAACTCCTCTGCTCTGCCCTGTAAAGGGGCTTCCCGTGGTCTCTCAAACAAGAGGGAACGGGTCACCTGTTCCAATTAGCTGGCCTGACCTAACCGTAGTTTTAATCTTCAATCCTGCTGGCCGGTATTTTAAATTTTGGGGGGAAGACCTTTTAAGCTACTTTTTAATTTTTATTATTATTGTACAGGCTTTATATTTAATCTGTTTTTAAGGGGTATCTAATATTTTCTACTGTGTATATGGTTTTTTAGCTGCTGTCTGTACACTGCCCCGAGTCCCTTCGGGGAGAGGGGGCGGTCTATAAATTCAATAAAATAAATAAATAAATAAATATTGTGTAATTTGAATGAAACACATGTATACATGGCTACTCTTCTTGCATGTCGAATAAAAGAAGAATTCCCATTCTATACACAGCTGTAGGCCTCTTCCTAAAATCATAGATTTGGAAGGGGCCTCCGACGGTATCTAGTCTAACCTCCAGCTCAGTGCAGATGCCTTCTGAAGCATCTCTGACAGTTGCCATACAACTTCTGTTTGAAGGCTTCAAGGATAACTCTTCATGTGGAAGCCTACCTACTGATTGACAGGGTGTATTATCAAAAAGTCCTTCTTGACATTTATCTCAGTTTATGTTGGTATAGATTTCATCCATTGGTTCTGCACTCTGGGACCATGCATAGAGGATAAGTCTACATCTTCTGTCTATCAACATTTCTTGACATTTATCTCAGTTTATTTTGGTATAGATTTCATCCATTGGTTCTGCATTCTGGGACCATAGGGGATAAGTCTACATCTTCTGTCTATCAGCATTTCAGATATTTGAAGACTGCACTCATACCTTCTCTCAGGCATCTCTTCTGTATAGTAAAAATACCCACACCTGTTAGCAGTTTTTTGTAAGGTTTGGATTCCAGATAACTACACATTGTGGTAGCCCTCCTTTTCACTTTCTCTGATTTATCTGTGTCCTTTCTGAATAGCTGACTCCTTTCAAAAGCTAAAATGATTGCATGAACGTCTACATGTCCCTTTTCCTAAAAAAATATAGTTCTGCTCTTCCCAGATTGAAGTGATATAAATGCTTTTGGAAAGAAGGTATATAAGGGGACTGGAGACTGAAACATGTGAAGAACAGTTGCAAGAACTGGGCACAGCTAGACCAGGGGAGACATGAGAGCAGTCTTCCAATATTTGAGGGGTTGATCACAGAGAAAAGGTCAACCTGTTTTCCAAAGCACCCAAAGGCCAGACAAGGAATAATGGATGGAAAGTGATGAAGGAGAGGTTCAACCTAGAAATAAGGAGAAAATTTCTGACAGTGAGAACAATCAACCAATGGAACAGTTTTGCCTTTGGAAGTTGTGGGAGCTTCATCCCTGTAGGCATTCCAGAAGAGACTGGACAGCCATCTGTCAGAAATGGTGTATGGTCTCCTGCTTGGATGGGATGGTGGTGAACTAGATGACCTGCAAGGTCCTTTCCAACTCTGTTCATCTGTTAAAAGATCAACAGAGAGCAGATTAACAGAGTTGGAAGGGACCTTGTAAGTCAATTAGTTCACCACCATCCCATCCAAGCAGGAGACCATACAACCCCCTGCCCAAGTAGGAAACCCCACATCTGCCTCTACCTAGGATCAAACTCACATGTTATATTCTATCAATATATTCCAGAGAAAGGAACTGTAAGAATGGATGGAAACATCAAATAGACATTACCCAAGATTTAGAGATTGAGTGTCATGTTTAAGATATCAGGCTATAAACCAGAGTTTGGGAATTCTAGTCCCACCTAGGCATGCAGCCAACTAAGTGATCTTGAGCCTATCACCCTCATTAAAGCCCTAAGAAGAAAACAATGGCAAACAAGTTCAGAAATGTTGCCAGGAAAACTGTCTAGGCTCTAGGCACTCCACAGAAGTCAACATTAAGTCAAAGACACACATACAAAAAAAGTTTAGAAATAAATATGTTCATTTTTGTTTTACACTTTGAATGATTATCTTAGTACTTAGGATATCATAACAATCTGTCCTCTCACACTAAAAAGCTCCTGCAATTATACCCAACTACACATTCCCAGAGGGACATGGTGGCTCAGTGTCTAAGACACTGTCTTGTTGATCAGAAAGGTCAGCAGTTCGGCAGTTCGAATCCCTAGCAATGCATAATGGAGTGAGCTCCCTTTACTTGTCCCAGCTTCTGCCAACCTAGCAGTTCAAAAGCATGTAAAAATGCAAGCAGAAAAATAAAAACCACCTTTGGTGGGAAGGTAACAGTGCTCCATGCCCCTTCAGCATTTAGTCATGCTGGCCACATGACCACGGAGACATCTTCAGACAGGACTGGCTCTTCAGCTTTGAAACAGAGATAAGCACCACCCTCTAGAGTTGGGAACGACTAGCACATATGTCCGAGGGAAACTTTTTCCTTTATACTTTCTCAATTAGTTTAATTTAAAATACTTTTATTGGGAGGGGGGGGGTCTAATATATATTTGATAGAAGATTTGCCTATTTTTAATGAAATGGATACATGATCAAAGTCTGTTCTGTTCTTCATTTGCCATTCCACTCTTTCTATCAAAGCCAAAGTGCCACAAAAAGGGGGGAAAGAAACACATCAAGGATTCTGGAAGACTTCCCATTGATCTATTTACCTCGTTTTGTCTTTCTCCAAGCATTCAAGGCTAGAAAAGACCTGGAAGATAACCATCTATCACCCTATCAAACCAGCCTTCAGGGTTTTGAAGAAAGTGATGGATTCCTTGAATGCACTTGAGTATAGCTAGAAAGCTCTGAGATGATCAGAGAGAAATTAACACCTTCCTCCATACCTTGGCTGCCTATATCTCAAACGACTTCACCAGGTGAAATTTCTCTCTGATTTTGCTCTTTTCTCTTATTAATGTCTCAACGAGGCCATCTGTTACTCAGTGTGCCTCATTTTAGCCCATGTGTCTTATTCTATTACTCTTATACCATGTAAAAAAAAAAGATGTTGTCATGCGATTGAATAAACAGATACTTACAGTGATCTATCTTCTTGGTAAAATCTTCTGCATTCTATATTGTGAAAGGAGGTTGGGCAGGAATGAAAGGCTTGGCCAACCAACCAACCAACCTACCAAGCAGAGATATTGTAAGCAAAGATAATGGTTTCCCTCCCACATATCTGCTAGTCATTCCCAACTCTGGGGGGGGGGTGCTCATCTCTGTTTCAAAGCCGAAGAGCCAACACTGTCCAAAGACGTCCCCTTGGTCATGTGGCCAGCATGAATAAACGCTGAAGGCACACGGAACGCTGTTGCCTTCCCACCAAAGATAGTTCCTATTTTTCTACTGCATTTTTTTACATGCTTTCGAACTGCTAGGTTGGCAGAAGCTGGGGCAAGTCACGGGAGCTCACCCCGTTACACGGCGCTAGGGATTCAAACTGCCGAACTGCCGACCTTTCTGAACGACAAGCTCAGCATCTTAGCCACTGAGCCACCATGTCCCTATAGAGATATTGTACTCTTCCTTATAATAACAGTACCGCATACAGCACTATAAACAATGATTGTTCAGAGGCAGTAGGAGCAGACTTTAGCATTAACATATTAGGAGTTGGGCTTCACATAATTTAACAACTGCCTAGTGCAGAACTGAAAATGTGAGTGTGTGCACCCATACACGCTTTGCTCATGTGCATGCCTTCCATGCTTGCACGTACCTTCAAACACATGGTAATTTCATGCATGCAACTTCCAGCAAACCTTCTTGGGCAGCCGGAGTGAGTAGAGTGGTGAAGATGCTGAAATCAGCTGGACTGTGTGGGCGGGGTGAGTGAGTCAGAGAGTGAGATAGACAGGATAGCACCAGGGCAAGTGGGCGAGGCCAGCTGGTGGGCGGATCTACCAGTATGAGCGAACCAGTCTGAACTGTCAGCAGCCCATCTATGGACGTATTTCTTCCTTTCATATTCAGCTGTCTTTGAAAAGAGTTCTTCCATTTTTGGATCTAGAAAATACATGAAGTTCTTATTTATTTGTTCCTTTGTTTGAAAGAGGTGCTTTTTAATTTCTTCTGTAATCATGAAAGTCAATAAGTACAAAGAAGGAGCTGTGTTTGTCTTGACGTTTCTCGTACCTCTTAAAAAGTTTGTCAGGAAGGAGTAAAAAATAAAAATTGGCATCTTTAATTCAGGTTTATAAACTTGGTTGAATATTCAGAGTTTTCATCTTGGGTCTTTTAAGTGCTCAGCACTCAAGGCTCTCTGCCTGGAGGGATGAATTTGTCAGTTTTCATTTCCTACCACACTCAATTAAAAAAAAACCCACTTCAAGTTCTTTCCCAGGCAAACCAACTTTTCCCTCACCTCTTAAAAAAAAAGAAAAGAAAAAAAGCATAAGCACAGCTTTGGGCTGATTGAGACTAGGCCAGAGTTCCTAAACCTTGGGAACTTTGAGATGTATGAACTTTCTTTTTTAAAATAATGGTTTTTATTGACCATTTTCAAGTTTTAAAAAACCACAAGTAGAAAAAAAGAAAAACAAGAAAAAGAAAAAAAAAATACAGAAATAAATAGAAACAGATAAAAACACAAATAACATGACAATATAATATAATTTCACAGCTTCCCGTATCAGTGTGTATATTCTGCTTTTGTAATTTACTATTTGATTATTGCCTTCTTGTAGATTTTAACAATTCTAATACTAATCTAATAATTAATTGTAATAGAATAGTACAATGCATGTAATCAGAGTTTACATACATGCATTTGTCTTCGTCGTATAATCAATAGTTTATAAAACTTATATTTCTTGTTTTGGCTCATATTCTCTAGCCACTTGTACGGTCTACCCCAAATTTTACAATAATCTGACTCTTCTCTTTAACTCCATCGTCATCCTGTCCATTTCAGCACATTCAAGTATCTTCCTAATTACCATTTCATTTGATGAATGTATGAACTTCCAACACCCAGAATTCCCCAGCCAGCAAGGTCTGCCTCCGAGAAATCTAGCAAGACTGTTTGGAGAATTCTAGGAGTTGAAGGCCACATGTCTTAAAGTTACCAAGAGTGAGAAACATAGGGTGACCCCAGAGGTGGTATTCAGCAGGTTCTGACCAGTTCTGGAGAACCGCAAGTGGAAATTTCGAGGAGTTCGGAAAACCGGTAAATACCACCTCTGATTGGACCTGCCCCCCATCTATTTTATACCTCCTGAGTCCCACCTGATTGGGAAGAAATGGGGATTTTGCAGTAACCTTCCCCTGCGATGCCCACCAAGCCACACCCACAAAACTGGTAGAAATTTTTTTTTGAATCCCACCACTGGGCTGTACCTTTGGATGGTAAATAGAATATTATCTACTTTTTCATGGATTGTCAAGCTTGATGTTTTTCAAGAACTACAGTCTCTTGAAAATGGGGGGCAACATAATTCTAGCAAACCGGACATAGATAATTCATGGCTTGATGGTACAGTAGTTAGAATGCAACATTGCAATATTGTAGGAAAAACTCTGCCCACAGCATGGAATTTGATGATGACGGGGCTCAGTTTTCCAGTCTTCCAAGGTTAGTAAAATGAGGACCCAGATTGTTGGGGAAATGTGCAAATAATTCTTCTACATTGTAAACCACCCCAATAATACCGTAAAGTGTTAATGCTGTAAGGTATAGAAGTCTATTGCTATGTCCGATTGGTCTCCCCTCATGGCATTCCCTTTGAAACCAAAGCAGCATACATATATTCACAGCAGTGGTGGGTTCCTACTGGTTTGGACTGGTTTGGCTGAACCGGTAGTGGTTTGCCAGCTTGGGTTGCTGGAACTGGCAGTGACCCAAGCCTGCCATGCCTCTGAATCGGTTCCGGTCAGTGTGGCATGCTTTGTTTTTCATTTTTTAATGTTCTGCACATGCGCAGACCTATTTATGGGCAACTGCACAGCGCATGGAGCATGCATAAGGGGTGCATGCTTGCTTCGCTCACACACACACAATTGCACGTTCACCGAACAGGCAGTAATGCCGGCAGAGACCCACCCCTGATCCACAGAATGGTTATCATCTCTCCCAGGACTCAGTTGGTTCCTGAAAAAGCTGTTCAGCCTAGCTGGCTCTAAAAACGCATATTTCAGGTTGAACAATGAGGCGAGATCTACCTCAGCTTTTCACTAGAAAAGGCAACGCTTGGAAACAAATGGGTGAGAATTAACAACACGTAAAACCAAAAGTTACTAGCAACTTGTTTCATTCCCCCAGAATACTTCTTCATTTGCCACTGGCTCCTCCAAGTCTTTCTAAGCCCTCCCAGATGAAAGTCTCAATAGGTTAAGATCTACGTGGGATGATCCATGGGATTTAAAATTATGAATTTACTGGTCCCTGAGGTTCAAAGGGTTGGGGACTCCTGATCTAGAAGATACAACTTCCACAAAGGACAATAAAAAGGTAGCTCTCTCCATGGTTTCATAGCTGTCATAAAGAATCGATCATGAATATTTTCTGTCGCCACTAACTCCTTTATCAGCGTTTAAGAAGCCTTATCTTTTTCTTTTCTTTGGAAGTGCTGTAATTTATTTTAAATACCATAAATCAATACAAGATTGAAACGTTTGCTGCTTTATGAAATGATAGTGGAATTATATTTAATTACCGAGTAGGGCTAACTACTCTCAGTAAACACTTCAGTGCAGCGAGAACATTTTCATCCCCACAAATCTTTCAACAGGAAGCAATATAGTTCGCCCACCCTATTCTGTCTTAATTGTGATAGCATTTGTTTTGAGTACAAAACAAATCAATTGTCTTGTTTTCTTTCTTTTCCTTGTTGTCGTCCTTTGAGGAGGTCTCACTGCTATAAAATGACTTTCCTCTATCTAAAAGCATCACATTATTTTCTTTAAAAATATTGCATATCACAAATGATTTCACTCTCAAACTCTTTAAAACACACCTCCTTAAAATCATGGGCCAGGAAAAAAAAAGTTGTGTTAAATTGGATGAACTGAGCTTAGGGTGGGGGTTGGGGGAATTGGAGAAAAAAAAGGCAATTTCTAAGTTTATTAGTTCCATCTAGTGGAAAAAGAGTGTATGTGGTTTATAATAAAATTGGAACAAGTTCTAAAGAAGTTTGCCAAAATTAAGCTAAAGCATAAAAATGGAAATATCTAAGAATAACAGTTAGGAGGAAGAGAAGACTTGAACATTTTTGTTCAATTTGAGATGAGAGAGGGAAAGATAAAAATTAAAGACAATAGGTCATAGTAATAGAATCTTGTTCCCCAGGAACACAATTGGTCTTTTGCATGTTCACTAATCCCTCAAAGCATCCAAGACAATTAGAGGCTTGAAGAAGCTAATCCAGGGCAAGGCATGTAGAATAATAAAAATCAAGTACTCCAAGTACTTAAAACAAGATTTTAAAAGATTGGGAACAATATGGAATACACGAGAAACAAAGGGAATTAGATAAAAATATTATTAGGAACGAGAGGAAAAATGATTACTAAATTATATAATTTTCTTTTAAGATATAAAATGGAGGAAGAGCTGGTAAAGGAGACAATGATTAGCTGGGGAAGAAACTTTGGCCATAATATAGAGTTAGAAAAATGAGATAAAGTTTGGGAAAATAATTATAAATTTATGACGGCAGTAGCTTACAAAGAAAACCTCTAAAAATGTTTTATAGATGGCATTTGCCCCCAGTGAGATTGGCCAAAATGTATCCACATTTATCCCCCAAATATTTGAGATGTAGCCACAAGTCTGGAACTTTCCACCATATGTGGTGGACGTGCTCCCATCACAAGGAAACAGTGGTGCAAAATTCAGAAATGGCTGGAAGAAATTACAGAGCAAAAAATAGAACTGAAACCAGAAGCGTTCTTATTAGGAATATTAGACCCAAAAATGGATAAACAATTTCAATACATAACACTACACATACTCAATGCAGCTATGATTGCTTTCGCACAAAACTGGAAATAAATCAATACACCCGCAGATGAAACAATAATTAGAAAAGTACTCAAATGTGCAGAGATGGACAAAATGATAATAGAATAAAAGAAAGAGACAAATCAGATTTCTATAAAATATGGAATAGATTTTATAAGTGGCTAGAAAACAGAAGCCAAAACAAAAAAATAGAGAATGTAAATATAATGGTGATATGAACAATTAATACTATTACAAGTATCAGTACTACTGTTATTGTAGTATTAGACAAGGTAAAATCAATAGGAAGGCAATGCAGAATGGAGAACTATAAAGGCTAAACATGAATGCCGATACAGAAGGCAGTATAACTACTTTATATTGTTATGTATGTCTTGGTTTTTTTTTTCCTTGTCATGTTTTTCTTTCTGTTTTTAAAGATTAAAATGTTTAATAATTATTATTTTAAAAAAATCAAGTATTCCAAAATTTTCCACATGAAAGTGTACAATGTGCCTCAATCCCAAGAATAAATATTAAACTTAGCCATCTGTATCGATGAGAATAGAGCTGAGTTGAAAGTCCTGAGGGTTATTCTATTTCTTTCATTTTCTTTCATAGATTTTCAAGACTGCTGAAATCCTGGACTCCCTATGATCACGTATAAAGCTCATTTATTAAAATATGCCCATCGAACGATGGAAATAACGGGTCTACCATTCTGGCCCAAATCATAAACATTATGCACTTCATCATCTTCTTTTAACAACCTCATAATCCCATGCGGGGTGGAGTTTGGGCAACTGAATGGAGCTAGCAGTGTGTTAACTGGCCAGATGCCCTTCCTGTTGCCAATGTGGAGGTTTGTTCAGCAGATATATTCTCATTCTGCCTAGAGAGAGAAAAACATCTCTCATAAACGTTATGCACTGACCAGTGGTATAGCCGAAAGCTTTACGATGACGACACAAGGCCATGCCATTTTTAATCTATGAAATGAATTTGTACCTCTTCTTCCTTTTTTGTTTGTTTGTTTGTTTAATAATTTCTGCTGTTTGGTTTCTTGCAACGATCAGTCCAATCTCCAGTTATTGCTTTTTTCCTAAAGGCAAAGTTGCGGAGAGTGAAACAAACAGTTCCCTGTGAAAACAGCGATTGTGTTTCATGCTTTGCTCTCCTACCAATCTTTTCTTAGGTGTCAAGCAATGTGTGCTCGGTGGATTCAGCACTCTGCGGCTTTTCCATTGACATTATCCACTGTGAAATATAGAATGCTGCAATTCAAGAATGAGACTAAGCTTTCCTCTATATATGACCCAGATAAGGGAGTTGAATGGAACATTCAAGTGCTGCTTAAGTGCTAGCTGTGCCCTCAACATCATTTCTCCAGTTCTGAAAGAAAAGTACCGTAAGTAATTTTACCGAAATAGCACGTGGTGGAAGTTGGGAGATGTTGAAAATAAGATGCTTCCCTCTAAAGTGTAGTTCAGTTTTGTCACATTCATGTTGGCTTTTCAAAACTAATTGCCAGCAGCTCCAAATGTAAGCTTGTTAATTTATTTCCTATCTTGTAGGGCTGTATCTTCCACACCAGCTGTCCGGAATAGATTCCAATTTTCACATTACTTCCTAAGTTTCCTTTTTCAGTTCTATCCCATTGTTTGAAAGAGCTTCGTGATTAGCAAGCTACAACCTATTTCTTTGGTTTGCCTACTGGAAGGAAAATGGAAATAAAAGGCTCTTAAGATGTAAAAAAAGAGAGAGAGAGAGAGGCTGCTTTAATTTCATTTGCATCTTAATTTATTAATTGACCTACTTTCAATTACTTCTTTCTCTCTTGCAAAATTCCTTTGCTTCTATCCACTACTTTGGTTCGAAACTAATTTCCAACTTGGATTCAACATTTCAAGAGCTTTACAGTCTTCAACGTTACTTGTACAGTTGATTGCTTTCCAATACTTTGCTCAGAAGATAAAGTTTATGTCCCTGTAATATCCCAGTTCTGATCATCTGCCTAAACCAAAGCAGCTGATCATTGTTGGACTACTGCACATTTTAGCTGTAGCAGTCTCCTGATTTACCTGCATGTCGGCGTCCTTGAAAAACTTTTGGCACACAGAAAAGTGAAAGAATTTTGGCGATGGATCCAGATGTGGGTAGAAGAAATGATTGGACAAAAATTAGAAGTTAAACCAGAATTACTTTTTATGAAGAATCATAATGGAAGGCTATAGTAAAGGGTCAATATGTTTAATATTACACATCATAACGGCAGCAAGAATGGTATGCACTCAGCAATGGAAAAATGAAATATGCCTTTAGAAAGAGAGATAATAAAGAAAATATTTGCTTGCACAGAAATGGATACATTGACACTAGAATTAAAAAAAGAACAAATGAGAATATCATGATATATGGAACGATTTTTACCAATGGTTGGAAGGAGGAGGTGGGAGTCGGAACAAAGAATAACTAATGTAATATATGTAAATATACGTAAATAAGTATATTGAGTAGAATAATAACCTATAATTTGGTAATGCATGAAGACAATGTGAAATTTACCCACTCTTGTAAAGCACTTTTTGGTACACCATGGTGTTGTTGGCACGAGCAAATAATGTAAGGGTCTTTGGTTTCTGAAGGTTGTTTCTCACTGCAGGGAGCTCTACATTCCATTTCAGAACCTTCTCAGGCTTAACATTTTATGACTGTGACATTGCTAACTGTTTAATACAATTAGATGGAAATTTCAATTCCCACGGTACTTGGCCGGGTCTCATTTAATAACTTTTGTCTTCTATTCATTTCGAATTGTCAGTTGCCCAAATTGGTTCTGCTGAACCCAAACGCCAACCCTCCCCCCCACACACACACAAATAATGCACAAAGACCTGTCCATTGATCTGCATTGGGTTTATGTTCTATTCCGTTTATTGAAACTACGAATGATTTTTCAATATTTCCTGGGAACTGATGCGTGCTTACATTAATCAAATACAAATCATCCAAGAGAATGAAGGCTGGCTAGAAAGAAGTCAAGACAATTCTGTTCCGTTTCCAAACTGGTTCTAAAGTGATCAAACTTTAATACAGGGAGCAAATCATAATATATGCCTTTTCTTCAGCATATTGTTAAAGGCATAATCCTACTGTTAAAGGCCAATATGAATGTGACGTTTGATTTTTGCATTTTTAATTCATCCATACGCATTCCCCCACCCCCCAAAAAAGGGGGGGGAATCTCTGGAAATTTCTAATACAAATACCGTATTTTTCAGAGTATAAGACACACCGGAGTCTAAGACGCATCAAGGTTTTGAAGAGGCAATTTTTTTTAAAAAAAAGTTTTGCACTCTGCAAACCTCCCCAAAACGGTCTGTTTTTCACAAAAATGCCCCCCCCTTTTTAAAAAAGGGCATGAATAGCCCTTAGGAGTCTTGTAGAGTGTTCCTAAGGGGGTGGGAGGGCCAAAAATGAGCAAAAAATGACCTGTTTTTCACAAAAACAGGCCCATTTTTTGTCCAAAAAAAGAGCATTAGGAAGCTTATAGAGTGCTCCTGGGGGTTAGGGGGGGAATTGAGCAAAAAACGCCCCATTTTTTGCTCATTTCTGCCCTCCCAAGCCCCCGGGAGCTCTCTGAAAGCCTTCTTAGAGGCTCTGCACAGCCATTTTGGTGAAGGGGGCGGGGTTTCAGGAGGCAAAAAATGTGGTATTCAGTGTATAAGACGCACCCAGATTTTCAGCCTCTTTTTTGAGGGAAAAAGGTGCGTCTTATAGTCTGAAAAATACAGTATGTCATATACATGTGATACATGACATGTGATATGGTCTAATTCAGGGGTCAGCAACCCATGGCTCTGGAGCCACATGCAGCTCTTTCAGCTCTCTGCTGCGGCTCCCTGTCACTTAAAATATGCATCACAACAGCCAATGTGCAACACTCGCCAGCATGGGATTTATTGAGCTTTTCAACCCCCTGTAGGCCAACCATGGATAAATCCAAGAAAACAAAAAGTTTCAGAAGAAAACAGAATGTTTAATTCAACGACATACACTAGTTTTGTAGCCGCTCAGGAAATTGTCAGGCACGGGAAGAGTTTTGCGGTTCCCAGATTTTTTTTCTTTTCTGTGGAAAATGAGTCCTAACAGCACTTTGAGTGTTTAAGGTTGCCGACCCCTGGTCTAGAAGGGACCCTGGAGGTGAAATTATCTCATTCTTATTAGGCTGTTTCCACAATTCTCTTACTTCTACTTGTTATGTTTGCAATGGATCACAAGAAATAGGAGCTAGATTAAGGAGAATGTTTAAGAAGGTGCAGGTGCATCTCTTAAATAAAGAGCAATGATGATGATGACGGTGAATTGAAGGTTCTAGATTAATATCTTTATGTCACTGTGCCATGTGCTAACTATTCTGCTTCTGTTTGTATGACTCTCAATCATGGTCATTATGTGAGCTTCTCAAGGAGGTTGGTTTTTTTAAAAAATAATATTTATTTTTTAAATGCAAATAATACAAACATAATACATATGCATCTAAATACAAAAAAAAGATAGAAACTAATATTACAGTGCACCCCCATCCCGCTCGAGACCCTTCCCCCTCTACTTATATTTCTTCCTCTTTAACAACTAAAAGTTATACAATATATTCAATTTGTGCCCTCCAAAACAACATGTATTCTTGAGTAGGTTTATTCCCTTTGCCTTCCACCAACACTGATTTTATAAAATCCTCCCATATTTCATTGTGACTGTTTTCTTTGAACATCCCTTTTTAAAATTAATTTCTGTTGTTGGTTTATAATTTGTTGCCATACTCCAAATTTCATTATACCACTCATTCCTTTGAATATTCCAATTTTGTCCCCAATATTTAGCCATTGTTAATCTAGCTGCCATTATCAAATTTACAATCAATTCCTTTTATTTTTTTGGTTCCATTTATATCCCATTTATATCCCATTTTTCCATCAGCAACAGTAATGCAATTCTTGGTGACCTATCTAAATTTACATTCAAATGTGCGCTAATTTCTCTAGACACCCTGTCCTATATCAAAGAGGTTGGTTATTGAAGGATAGAAGCCATGTACCCCTGATCTTCATCTGTGAAGCAGTTTTTGAGTAGCTCTCTATGGTTACTGTAATAATGACCGAGTTTTAATATTGAAGCATTGGGGGAAACTGAAGCCTGTAGAGTTGTCCTGGCTTTATATCTGTTGAATCAGAAAGTGCAACATGAATCATTTCCCCACACCTCTGGTCTGTTTTTCTGCTCCTAACAAGGGAGTAAAGGAGAGTCCAGGGACTACAGAAGCCCTAGTCCTTTATAGATTCAGTGTGTCAGGGTTCCAAATAGCATCCAAAAATAAATCAGAGTCCAAGGCAAAATATTGATCAAAATTCCAATTTATTAAGAGAGCCATGTTGGCACATCCGGGAAAACCCGAATCTGAAAGCTTCCTGGTTTCCCCCACCTAGCTGAAAGTTCAAGATCTTGCTCCCATGCCCACAAGTCCATCACATGGTCCAATCTCCCTCTGCCATGCTGGCAGCTTTCACTCATCCAATTCCGGTCAGGTTTTGCAGAGGGGCAGAGACAAAGGATGACCTTGGCTTTCTAGAAAGAATTTTGTTATGGCTACATGTCATCTCACTCCATACAATCCCCACCCCTCCATTTTCCCACAATAGAAAATGCATAGTAGAATAATAGAAAGCGTGGCAGGCCAAAGATCCAAAAGGAAAGATGGCTGATCAATACCAAACCAGAGAAAGAAATCTGAGATCCATTGTCATGCTTTGAAGTTCAGAGCAGACAATATCATGATGGCACACATTGGCATGGCTATTTCCCCATTTAGTAGCATCTAGCCTCTTGTAGAGCTATCCAGCTATATTGTACCAAAATAAAAATAATGAGGACAGACTTTGGGTCACTTTAGTAATGATGGCATATAAAGAAATTCTAATGGATGGCTGAGAACTGTTCAGAGAAGACAAATAGTCCCTACCTTCTCCAATAGAACTCTAAATAGTTCATTTGCTAGCATGGAAATAAAATTCAGCTTCGAAATACTATTTTTCTGAACAACTAAGCATCCAATTTCCCCCAGATGAGAAAGAAAGAAGGAAGAAAAGGAAGAAAGAAAGAAAGGAAGAAAGAAAGAAAGAAAGAAAGAAAGAAAGAAAGAAAGAAAGAAAGAAAGAAAGAAGGAAGGAAAGAAAGAAAGAAAGAAAGAAAGAAAGAAAGAAAGAAAGAAAGAAAGAGAGGGGGAGAGGGAAAGAAAGAAGGGAAGAAGAGAGAAAGAGAGAAGGAGAAAAAGAAAGAAAGAGAGCGAAAGAAAGAAAGAAAAAGAAAGAAGGAAGGAAGGAAGGAAGGAAGGAAGGAAGGAAGGAAGGAAGGAAGGAAGGAAGGAAGGAAGGAAGAATGGGAAGAAATATCCATCTGGTTCAGTTTCAAGGTAGGAGAAAGACACTGGAAAAATGGAGGCTGATTGGAAAGATGGTTTATTGATGAAGCAGAATCACATGTGAATCTGGCAGCTGAACAAAATGGAATTGAAAGTGGGTCGTTTTTTATACCTTCTTTTGGAAAAGATAGAAAGAAAGAAGGAAGGAAGAAAAAAAGAAAGAAAGAAAGAAGTGTGTGTGTGTGTGTGTGTGTGTGTGTGTGACCTTCAGAGACCTTCAGAGACCAGAGTCCAGGGGTAGATTCTGGCTTCTGTTACTGCTGGTTCACTCAGGGATGCACGCATGCACAGTATTAAAAAAAATGCTTCTGCACATGCACAGAAGCAAAAAAACCAAGATGGCACTGCCTATGGCACTGCCAATAGAACCAGTTCAGGGGTGTGGTTGGCCGAGTTACTACGTACTCGGCCAAACCAGTCCAAACCGATAGGAATCTACCTCTGCTTCAGTCTTTTTATGACTGTCAGGAGGTATAAAAAAATAACAAAAAATGCACTAGCTGCAGTTTGGCATTTTGAATCACACCGGCTCAAAGTTGACTCAGCCTTCCATCCTTTCGAGGTGGGTAAAATGAGGACCCAGATTGTTGGGGGCAAGATGCTGACTTTGTAAACTGTTTAGAAAGGGCTGTAAAAGCACTATGAAGCAGTATATAAGTCTGAGTTCTATTGTTCTTCCCCTTCCTTCCTTCCTTCCTTCCTTCCTTCCTTCCTTCCTTCCTTCCTTCCTTCCTTCTTTCCATCCATCCATCCATCTATCCATCCATCCATCCATCCATCCATGGTGGTGCAGTGGTTAGAATGCCATATTGGAGTTTGATCCTGATGGGCTCAAGGTTGACTCAGCCTTCCACCCTTCCAAGGTTGGCAAAATGAGGATCCAGATTGTTGGGGGCAATTGCTTTCAAAAATTACCTTAACTTTTTTTATTAAAAAAAGAAAAGAAAATATATCTTTAAAAAAAAAAAAACAACGAAGCCATTAAAAATCTTTCCAAAGTTGCAAATTATTCAACAAAGTTCCGCCGGTTGAAGAATTAGCCTTTGCTATAGCCTCCCGCTAACCATCTACAATATCATTTTATTATTCATGAATTTTACCAGGTTTCAGGATACAGCAGGTCATCCCATGCTCATTTATTTGCTAAACACCTTACAAAAATATTCCTTTCTTGAAAAATCACCACTATTTACCTCCTAAGAGACAAGCAAGCAGCAAGATAGGGGCATTTGGCCCCAGACATTCTGCATACAAGGTAGCATATATATCTTGCTGTCAGTGAAATAAATGAGCCTTTAAATTGGTTGCAGAGCTTTAAGAAGTCAAATTTATACGTCTAGTTATCAAACAGAAAAGTTCAGAATTCCTGCCAATAGGAGACGTAATTGTGACAAACGGTAACATTTCGCTTCAACTTTTCTACTTCTATGCTATTACTTCATTAAAAGCAATTTTCGCCCCCACGACAATTCACCTCTACGTATAAATGTGTGTGCGTGTGTGTGCATGAAAGCACACCCAAGCACACACACAAAGATGTACTCACAGAGTTGCAAATAGCTACAAGGCTGATGGTGCAGAATGCCTTTTCTTTTCACTGAGGTATGTGGCAATGCGTGGCAATTCTCCTGACCTCTTTGCATTTGCAAATGAATAATAATAATATTAAGAATAATAATATTATTAATAATAATAATAAAATGAAGAATAATAATATTAATATTTATAAGGCAGCTGATATTTACAAGCAGGTCATCAGTGATGCTGCAATGACCCCTATGAAGCTTCTTGTTTTCTTACGTGCTAAAATGTAATTCTATACAGGTAGTCTTCAACTT
Source organism: Natrix helvetica (assembly GCF_964273705.1). NCBI lineage: Eukaryota > Metazoa > Chordata > Lepidosauria > Squamata > Natricidae > Natrix > Natrix helvetica. The sequence goes on along the minus strand of NC_138549.1, from coordinate 7,972,685 downwards.
AGAAACCGAAATTGGTATCATTGAGCAAGGTGGTTGTTATTTCTGATGAGAAGTCAGCAGAATAACAGAATATCCGGGTTGAAAGGGACCTTGGAGGTCTTCTAGTGCAATCCCATGGTCAGGCATACCATTTCAGAAAAAAATGGTTGCCCAATCTCTTCTTAAAAAACTTCCCATGTTGGAGCATTCATGACTTGCCATTCAAGATGGCGGCAGCATTCTTCTCACCAACTGACTGGAGGACTTTTGGGCACCCTGAGGCCAGCGGCTGCCTGGAAAAGAAGCCTCTCAGCCACCTCTTTGACAGCCAGTGGCTTGTCTGGAGGTGGCGGCGCTCCCACCAGCCAGCCGAACAAAGGGAGGGTGTGGCGGCCGCTCAGTCTGGTACGAGCTGTGGGCCTGGCCTGGGGAGGAGGGGAGTGACTCACCCAGGCAGCTTCTGTGATGGCCACAGGAGGAATGCCCCTTCTTGCCTCTGACGGGCCTTCCCCGTGGTTGCAGCCAGAGTGCTTCACTCCTGCTGGCACGCTGGCTGGGCCCCATCCACAAGATGGGAGATCCCATCTGTAAGATCCCACCCCACAGTGTCCGGACGTGGATTTTGGCTACGAGCAGGAGTGTCCCCCCCAAAAAGGTGTCAAAAAGTCCCAAACATTTTTGCCACCGGTTCAGTGGGCATGGCTTGGTGGGGGAGGGAGGTCACGTGACTGCATGTTGATGAGTGATGTCAAGTTGGCCACACCCACTCAGTGACATGCCCCCCACCTAGTCACGCCCACCGAACCAGTAACTTTTGAAACCCACCACTGCTTCAGGTGATTTATATGCCTTTTAAAAATTACTATGAGAAAGAAAGGGAAGACAAGATTAAATAGGTAGGTAGGTAGGTAGGTAGGTAGGTAGGTAGGTAGGTAGGTAGGTAGAGAGAGAGAGAGAGAGAGAGAGAGAGAGAGAGAGAGAGAGAGAGAGAGAGAGAGAGATGATAGATGATAGATGATAGATAGATAGATAGATAGATAGATAGATAGATAGATAGATAGATAGATACAGACAGACAGACAGACAGACAGACAGACAGACAGACATAGGCAGGCAGGCAGACAGACACTGATTTGATGTAAGTTGTCCTTGACTTTTCTTTTCCTCTGAATTAACTGCTTATTTCTTCACAATTACTGATAAAAAGTTCCATTTTCTTAATAACATGCATATTGGATTTTGCAGACTATCTCACATTAAGCGTTTTGTGTAATGTAAATGCAGTTGGAAAGCAGTTAACAGAAGTGATAACTATAAAACAGAAAGGGACAAAAAAGCATAAAGCCATTCTCAGCATCCTTCTTGCCTTTGGTCTAATGCTATTGCTTTTTACCAGGACTGTGAATACAGGAGAATCTGAACTGCGAAAGTAAAATGCTAGGGATAGTATTCCAATGCTGTTCAAATGTGGAGCAAAAGTGAATTATTTCCAAAGAAGAAGTGTACGGCTAAATTACTCTTACTTTTTTTGTGGTATTTACAATAGGATCAATACAATAGGATACTTACAATACAATCTCTCAAGCTGGCAAACCTTCTCAATGTGTTAGATTCTCTGACTTTAATTCTCATGATCCCTATAACTTTGCTCCACCTTTCTTCTTGAAAGCAACGGTTTGAGCGTAACTCTACTTGAAAATGCAACTGCAATGGTTTTGACTATTTTGCATATCTATTCAGATGTTCTCAGTGTACTAGAATTCTATACATTGGACAGTCTTGAGCTTACACAGTAGTGTCCAAAAGAACCTGTCACAACTTTGGCTCATGCTGGGTGCACGGTGAATGGCCCCTCCCATAGATAATAAAAGATGAGCAAAAGGGAAGGGGTGTTTGCAGGAGACAGTTAGTTCATTCCTGCATTCTTGCCAAGTATTGTGGTGTCTGAAAGATATCAGCCTGGCCATTCTCCAAGCCTGATAAAGGTTGGTAATTGTGAACTATCTCGAAAGACTGTGGGAGAGGAAAGACTTTGATGGAAAGGAATTCATTGTACATTAAATTAAAGGAGTTTATCGGGACGAAGACTCAGCTTCGTGCTGCTGGGGAAGCCTAGGTCAGAAAACAAATGACAAAACAATGCAACACCATTGTAATATAAACTCTGCCTCGATTGTGCCCGCTTTGTGATGTCACAACAAAGAAGTGGAGCTTGTGCCCTTTCAAAAGACTCAAATCGTGTTGATGCCTCTGGTTTCACTCAAGTTTTGAGTACCCTCTCCCTCATCCCCAGAGCAATGTTTTCCACAGCATTATATAGGAAGAATATCACCTATTTTAAATCAACGGCATCATTAGTTAAGACCTTTTGGAATCAGGCAGTCGGAGCTCCCTTGAAAATGTCAGACATGGCAATAAAAATATTTGTTATTGACAGAATATGGGAAGGGGGAGGGGGTTGCAGCAAACACGAGTGATGAATCAGGCACTAACGCTTTGATGCACTTCATCACATGCAATTAAACACAGATAATCAGATTGATTTCCCCACCCTTCCATCCACCACAAGGTGGTATTATCTGCTAATCACGGTCTATCCGTTGAGAAATATTGCTAACATCATAGTTTGATTAGGTTAAGTCTACTGTCTAATAAGGGACATGGTAGCTCAGTGGCTAAGACGCTGAGCTTGTCGATCAGGAAGGCTTGCAGTTTGGCGGTTCGAATCCCTAGCACCGCCTAATGGAGTGAGCTCCTGTTACTTTCCCAAGCTTCTGCCAACCTAGCAGTTGGAAAGCATGTAAAAATGCAAGTAGAAAAAATAGGAACCACCTTTGGTGGGAAGGTAACAGTGTTCTGTGTGCCTACAGCGTTTCGTCATGCTGGCCACATGACCACGGAGACGTCTTCGGACAGTGCTGGCTCTTTGGTTTTGAAATGGAGATGAGCACTGTTTCCTAGAGTTGGGAATGACTAGCACAGATGTATGAGGCAGTGGTGGGTTTCAAATTTTTTTAGAACCTCCTCTGTAGGTGTCGCCTGCTTTGTGGGAGTGGCTTGCTGGCCATGTGACCAGATGGGAGTGGCTTGCCAGCCATGTGACCGGGTGGGTGTGGCTTGCCAGCCATGTGACTGGGTGGGCATGGCCAACTTGTAAAATATGGTGAAACTCACTTAACAACGCTCTTGCTTAGCAACCAAAATGTTAGCTCAGAAACTCTGGCATTTGAAGCACGCAAGTCTTAAAGCTGTCAAATTACAAGACCCTTGCACCCCTAACCCTTTAGGAAAAAAACCCCAGGGGTGTTCAAACATGATAGCTTTAAGACTTGTGGACTTCAACTCCCAGAATTCCTCCTCCTCGCTCTTCATCTTGATGATGTGCGGACGGGCAGAGGGAGGGAGCTGGAACCAGTTCTAAACAGCACTGTAGATTTGTGGAACCTCTTCTATAGAAGAGGTGAGAACTGGCAGGAACCCACCCCTGGCACAAGGGGAACCTTTACCTTTATCTTGGTTCTCATCAGTGACGTGCGGTGAGGTTTATGACTGGTGAGGCACTGACACAGTGCTCGGTTTCAAATATTTTTAGACTTGTGGACTTCAACTCCCAGAATTCCACAGCCAGGCATGCTCAGTTCCAATTTAAAGCAACAGCATTTGTTTTTCTCCTTTGCTCCTTCTCTCTTTTTCTTTTTCTTCTCCTTCCCCTCCTTCCTCCCTCTCTCCCTTCCTCCCCCTCTCTCAAACACACACACACACACACACACACACACACAGAGAAGTTGGATTGGACTATCTCTCCTACCCCCTTCCCTCTCTCACTCACTCTCAAACAAACCCACACACACACAAAAGTTGGATTGGATATCTTTTCCAGTGGCTTGAAAGCAGTTCCTCTGCCATCCCCCCCCCATTCCCCTGCTGCCTTCCCCAAACAACTCCACCATTGCAAATGCAGCCTGCTGTCTGGGTGGGAAATGCCTGGAACACAATAAAGCCCACCCACTCACCTCCTGCTGGCAGCTGGGGTGAGAGGAGAGGCAGAGAAGCCGGAGGGGAGCCGATCCGAGCCTTCCAAAAGAAAGAGGCTGGGGAAAAGTGTGTGTACTACAGCATGGCTTTTTGCCTGGCTTCCTGCCTCCTCCTGTGGTCTCCTCAGTGCTCGCTTGTGCTCTCCCTCCCCAAGTGTAGTTTGATTGCAGGCGGAGCCACGTTGCCTTTTCAAACTTGTAATCAGTGAAGCTGGGCTAGATTTTTATATAGTTTTATCCAGCTGTGTGTGTGTGAGAGAGAAATGAATGGGGGCCTGGAGAGGAAGTCACTACACTTGGGGAGGGAGAGCACCAGTGAGGAGACCACAGGAGGAGGCAGGAAGCCAGGCAAAGAGCCATGCTGTAGCACACACACCATCCCCCAGCCCTGCAACGTGGCTCTGCCTGCAATGAAACTACTCTTGGGGAGGGAGAGCACAAACGAGCCAGGGTCCTTCCCTCCAGCCTTTGCCCAAAGCCCTGCACAGCACCAGGAGGATGAAATTTCAATTCCTCCCCCTCCCTCCCACCCACACGTACCTTTTCCAGCTGCTTCAGAGAGGACTTCAACTCTGCTCTTGCCTCCTGTCCTCTGAAGAAGCCCCGCCCAAACGAGCGCCCTCTACTGTGAGGGAGGAGAACTGCTGCCTCAACTTCTGCCTCAGGAATGTTTAGGCTTTTAACCCTTGCTTAACTCTGCTCGAGTGATCATAAAACGCCTAAAGTCAGACTACATGAGGCATGCAGTTCTCCTGCCTCATAGTAGAGGGTGCTTTTTAAGAGGCTTTTTTTAACAGTTAAGCAGAGTCATCCACGGTGAGGCAGTAACTAGCTCAGCCTGACCTCAGCTCTCGCCTTTTTCCTTTTACATTTTTTTTCTTTTCATGATGAGAGTGGTGAGGCTGTGCCTCACTTGCCTCACCTGACTGCACGTCACTGGTTCTCATTGTATGTATCCCTATTTTCCCAAGTTTCCCCATATCCTATCCTTTCAATAAAGCATCCAGATCTACACACATGGTTGGTTTCATTGAAGGGTTTAGCTGCATGTCGAGCTGCACCCAGACTAATGTGTAGTGAGGACAGAATAATATTTCTGGCTACAGTGGACCTAAAAAAAAACAAAGAGTGATACATTTGGATTCTCTCCATTGCTTTGAAATGTCCGTCCTTTCTCAGAAATGTGAAAGCAAAGCAAACAAACAAATAAAATCTTATAACTTGAAACAGTAATTCCTGGTTTCTACTGTAGTTGCAGCTGAAACATGATTGCAATCATGCCCATTTTTTTGCAGTAAAAGCTAACATCTCTGCTGTCTCTGTTTATAGCGCCATCGCTTCCAAACTATTAACAACACATAAATTATGACTGGGTGCATAGTTCAGTCAGCATTAATCATAATTAAATCCTATTAATTCAAGCATTTCTAAATGCGCTTAAATTCTGCTGAGATCCATGGAAGAAATGTTTGGAATTACACATATAATTAAATTTTCCCATTAACAAAAAACAGTTTGCGAAACATCTGTAGGATCGTGCCCATTAATTTTAGTGGGAACAGAACGAAGCGGGCTCCAATTTCATTAGGTCAACGGGATCTAATTGTGTTTATCTCTGGGTGACTTAAACCCAAGTATTCTTCTTTGAATTTGCCATATGTTGACTGGGAATGAGGACATGAATCTTTATGATGGTTGATTCTGTTAACGGTTTGAAGAAGCACTTTTGAATATTAAAAAGTCTGTGAAATGACAAGATTATGCTTTATTGCAGGGGTCCTTATGGCTGAAAAATGGTGCACTTTCTACAGAATGGGTTTTATTTTGTCAGAATCCCAAAGTTACAGGGATATTAAATAATAAATATAATCCTTCCAGAGACTCAAAGCGTTTTTCTTTTTAATTGGTGTAATCTTTTCTTTATGAATGTCATGAAATTCACTAACCCAGACACAAAATTTCCTAGATAGGCTAATTTATTATTATTATTTCTTGGATTTCTAGACCGCCCCCTCTCCCAAGAAGGGACTCTCCCAAGAAGGGACATAATTTGAATTATGATAATGAAAAAAATAATAATTCAGATTTATTTCCAAGCTAAAAACTCACACGCATACTCCTTGTCAAATTAGGAAACAGAATTTCTAAATATTCTTCTTTGTTATTACTTACAGCTTTAAGAACAATGAATTGTTCTTGATGTCATCTGAATTTTCTTTGCAGCTGTCTCATTTCTTGCAGAAACCAACACCTTTGTTATCAATTTTAAAACATCAAGTTCTTCAATTTATTTTTGTATAGGCAACCTATTTTCAGGTGTCGTGACAAAAATATAAAAACATAATCCCAGTTGTCCATTAATAGCTTTTAAAATTCGACAATTGCTTCCTAAAAGCTCTAGTGAAGAACATTTTTTTCTTGGCACTCATAAATATCAAATTTTGTAAATAGCATTAGTATCTTGGATTGGCCCAGAACCCCACTGCAATTTCTGGCCATCTTTATGACTCTGGGGGGGGGTGCTCATCTCCATTTCAAAGCTGGAGTGACAGCAGTGTCCAAAAACTTTCCCATGGTCATGTGGCCGGCACGACTAAATGCCAAAGATGCACGGAACACTGTTACCTTCCCACCAAAGGTGGTCCCTATTTTTCTACTTGCATTTTTATGTGCCTTCGAATTGCTAGGTTGGCAGAAGCTGGAACAAGTAACGGGAGCTCACTCTGTTACGCGGCACTAGGTATTCTAACCACTGAACTGCCAACCTTTCTGATCAACAAACTCAGCATCTTAGCCACTGAGCCACCGTGTCCCATCTTTATGGGTAGCTCCATGTAAAGGAACATGAAGTAGTCTAGCTAGAAACCAACTGCAAATCAGAAGACAATGGCAAATCCATTCCTGCCAAGAAACCCATGTGGACATGCCAAGATAGTCACCAGAAGCTGGATTTGAAAGAAACATTATATTTAATGCAAAGTTCAGAGGCAGCAATGTTCAGGTTTACCCAAAAATTACACAAGGTCCTAGCAAATGTTATGTTTCTGAATGAAAGCACATCCAAAGTAAAGAAACCTAAAAAAAATTTTTTTTGCACATTTTTTCAATGGCAAAGCATTTCGCCTTTCAGAAATTTCACGGTGGTGGAAATGTAACAAAAGGTGTCTGTGAACAGCAATGTTCTTTTTATGTACTTCGTGGATTTAAAGCTCCAACTACGAGCAGCACATTGTCCCAGAATGAAAGGATGGAAGCTCTTAAAGAACACAAAGATCCCATTTTTGCTACTCCTTTCTTTTCATGGAGACTCCAGTGTACATGGGAGATTTTTTTTTAAAAAAATAACTTTTTCCCTACTATGATGTGCTTGAGTTTACAGTGGATATACATGAGAGCTTAGAAATACCCATTAGTTGCTAAAATAACATTTCCATCCTGCCTGTATTGAAAATGGAGCATTCCTTTCTGTTGGAATGTGAGAGTTTCTTTTTTTTCTGATCTCTTTTTAAAAGTCACCGAAAAGATCCACCCAGTAAAATGATAAAAACAATAATTTGCAAAGGTTTTATGGGGATAACCCTGAATGAAGTGATAGGGCAATGTTAAACTGTTCTGCATTTTAGTTTTTAAGACACACACACACAAAAAGTTTCATTTCCTAGCTTCTTAAGGAATTACAATGCTTTCAAAAATATGCTAGTACTGAGTCACTGTGAAAATATTTTACATCATTTTTTTGAGGATGGATAGAAATGGCCAATTATTTTGCTACCTTCATCTGCAGGGGTGAAATTCAGCAGGTTCTGACAGGTTCTGGAGAACCGGTAGCGGAAATTTTAAGTAGTTCAGAGAACTGGCAAATACCACCTCTGGCTGGCCCCAGAGTGGGGTAGGAATGGGGATTTTGCAGTATCCTTTCCCTGCCATGCCCACCTAGCCATGCCCACAGAACAGGTCGTAATTTCACCACTAGGTAGTGACATAATTCTGAAAGTGAGAATAAGAAAGAGAAATGGACAGCGACTTTATACATGCCATGTTTTTTTTTTTTGGAGTATAAGACACTCTGGAGTATAAGATGCACCTTAGTTTTGGGAGAGGAAAATAGGAAAAAGAAATTCTGCCTACCAGGTGTTCAATTTTATTACCATAACACCAGAAAAGCAAGCAAACACAATAATATAATAAAACAATACGTTTTGCTACTTCTTTCCCCAGGCAGCTGAGCAAAATCTTAATAAGCTTAACTAGATGTCTGGGTATGCAGCCAAAAGCACTTCATACCCCATAAAATGTAACAAAGCTGAATCAACAAACCAGCCCAGTGCTTGCCTGAAGGAAATCATTGAAAAATCTCAGATAGCCCATAGGAAAGATCCCTGACTTGCCCTTAAAGGGATTACCACCAAAAGAATAGAAATCACATAGTCACAGGAACTCTCTGCCTTGCCCTTGAGAAGATTAACTCCCCAAAATAGAAACTGGACAAAAGAAGTACCTCTTAAGGCAGTCTTCAAATTGTGATGACTTCTCCCAGCTGGAATGAACTGGGATATTTTTTTCAACAGTACGCTATAGTAAAAATATTTGAGGGGAGGGAATGGGGATTTTACAGTATCTTTCCACTGGAGTGCAGTGGGAATGAAGATTTTAAAGTATCCTTCCCATGCCACAGCTAACAAGCCATGCCCAACAAGCCATGCACAACAAGCCATGCACAACAAGCCATATCCAACAAGCCATACCCAACAAGCCATGCCCAACAAGCCATGCCCAACAAGCCATGCCCAACAAGCCATGCCCAACAAGCCATACCCAACAAGCCATACCCAACAAGCCATACCCAACAAGCCATACCCAACAAGCCATGCCCAACAAGCCATATCCAACAAGCCATGCCCAACAAGCCATGCCCACAAAACCGGTTGTAAAATTGAATCCCACCAACTGATATAGATTACTCAATAGAATGGCTTCCTTTCAGAAGTTGTGGGTGCTTCATCCCTGGAGATTTTCAAGAAGAGATTGGACAACCATTTGTCTGAAATGGCATAGGAGTTCCTGCTTGAGCAGGTGGTTGGACTAGAAGACCTCCAAGGTCCCCTTCCATCTCTGTTATATTATTAAAATCCCAGCAGTGAGACATACATCATTGAAAAGCAACTGAGACATCATGTGATTCAACAGAACTCTCTGTAATTGGAATCTAAAAGTCAATTGGGCTTGGGAATCCATTGTTTGGGAAAACCTTGCTTTACAGAAAATCTAATTGAAAAAGCATAGAAACATAAGTTAAGAAAGATTTGCCTCTGTGTCACAGGAACGGGGAGCAGCAGATGGTAAGGGCAGCAATACCTTGCAGTGATTTAATAAATGGAATTCCCAACACTTCTCAGCATGACAAACATCTACTCCCAACACAGGGAGACCACAGCAGAAAAAAGACAGCCAAACATCTGGCAGATGTTGCCTCAAAATAAAAGCTCAAAGCTGGAGCCTTAGGACAATATTCCTAAGAAAACACATATTGTAGATAGGCTTATTTTTTCCCCTCTTTTCTCCTCCATTTCTTTCTGTTGTGACATTCCTGGTCCTCTTTTTTTCCCCAGGATAAATCTGGAGCTTCAGATAAAGCCTACAAAGAACTTGATGTTTCTTGTTAAACGGTCTGATAATAAAGAAAGATGTTAGGCTTCTGGATGAGGGTTGAATTTTTTTCTAATTTGTCAACAAATGTCTTCCTGAAAAAGAATGAATATGATACATTCACCCAGAAAAAAAACACGCTCTGATGCTAAGGAGTTAGACATTCTACTCCCCCTCCCCATCTGAAAAGAACTCTGTTCTGACTGCCATGTAATATTCTGTTACCTCAGTTCAAACTGAAAGATGTTCCACTCCTTCACTCAGGAGTGATCTGGGGCTCCTTACAGTACTAAACATTGGTACCTCATCAAAATGTCCACACCTTCCACTTATGAAACTGCTTCCAGACTCAAGGTGGCAGGAGCAATATTCCCTTAAGTATTTCAATCACCGACCACCACTGAGCCAATGGATTGAACCGGAGTGATCCAGATTTCTTTTGCATTGCCCAATCACATAATTTCATTGCGAAGCACGGGTATCCAGCTAGTGTCTTATAAATTGTACCAATCTGGATTATTCACTGGATTATATTCTTTCCCAGCCATTTTATTTCCCTTTATTTCTATGTTGAATAATAAACCCTCCATGTTAAATTGTAAGTAGTATTTGTGGAATATAATAATAATAAAGTAATGCAATGTAATATGAGATGAGATGAGATGAGATGAGATGAGATGAGATGAGATGAGGAGAGGAGAAGAATATATACTCTCCTCTCCTCTCCTCTCCTCTACTCTACTCTACTAATATTATTGGGAAGTCACTGAATCCCTGAAAGTGGATGAATAGATCTTTGGAAATGGTCTAATTCTTTCTAATTTTTGAATTATAGGCAATATGATGGAAGTGGATTTCTAGTGATAAAACGACAGAGTCTTCTCTTTAGCTTCATGTGCCAACGTCAATCTCCTGTTAATATGGTTGTGGAATTCTTATAGAAGAAGGTCTTTGGAGGTCTCATGGGAATGCATGCAAAGTACCTCTCCTCAGTTCATTACAGCTGCTTTGTCATTATCCAGGGATTCCTGGCTGATGGCAATTAATTAATTTATTAGACTTCTAGACCGCCCCCTCTCCCGAAGGGACTCGTCAATCTCCTGTCCCTTTGCTTCAAGTCTGTTGATTTATCAGAATTTAATCCAGAAGCAAAACAAACAAACAAACAAACAAAAACTCAGTTGGGGATATGGCATAGGGTTAAGGTTAGGATTAAGGTTAAGGTAGGGTTAGGGTTAGGATTTCCTGCCTGAGGAGTGGGTTGGCCTAGTAGACCTCCAAGGCCCCTTCCAACTCTGTCTATTCTATTCTACTCTGTGCTGTGCTGTGCTGTTCTAATATTAATCAGTTGTTATGCACATCTCTGAAGCTACGAGAAAAGAATTAGTTTGCATGAACTGATTAAAAAGTAGCCAAATGGTTAAAAAGACGGTAGTGAATCTCTCTCTCTCTCTCTCTCTCTCTCTCTCTCTCTCTCTCTCTCTCTCTCTCTCTCTCTCTCTCTCTCTCTCTCTCTCTCTGTCTCTCTCTCTGTCTCTCTCTGTCTCTCTCTCTCTTTCTCTCTCTCTCTTTAAAGCAATCATATATTTTATGAGAGTGTATTTGATTTAATCACTGTTTATTCTGCATTCCAGGCTCAATAAAAGCAGAGTACATGCATTTGTGTAAATAATTAAGAGTTTGTAGTTATACATCTTATTACTTGGGGTTCTTTATACAGATCTGTTTGCATAATCATTCACTCTGGACATCTTAATAGGAAGGGGTTTGTTTCCTAAAGAGTCAAATACACTTGTGGGGTGGGGAGAGGAAATGAGGAGAGTGAAATAAGCCATTCTTGAAACAGTGGTCTCGGTGTGTACTTGCTTAAAGACCAACTCTGACCTTCCCCATCCCAAAGCAGCTGAGTTCGGGAGCTACAGAGAAAATATCATAAAGGTTTGAACCTACTGTGTCCTCAGGAAGGCATCTTATGGTTTAGAGCTGTGATGGGGAACCTATGGCAGAGTTGGCATGTGGGGCCCTCTCTGCAAGCACATGAGGTGTCAACCAGCTCAGCTTCACTACGCATGTGCGCGCGCTTCCCCCTAGCCAGCTGATTTTTGGGCCTCTCCTGTGTATGCGGGAGACACATGTACATGCAGGGGGGGGGATCACACGTGCATGAGTGGGGATGGGAAAAGTGTCCCGGGAGGCTTCAGGGAGGCCTGCTAGACCCAAAATGTGGTACGGGGGGTGCAAGTGCATGAGCAGGGGCGCATGGAACGTGGGGGCTGTCACACATGTATTGCATTATGCGTGTGGGCATGTCCATGTGCCCTGTCACACACACACATACACGCTTTTGGCACACAAGGACAAAAAGGTTAGCCATCACTGGTCTAGCGTAATGATAATTCATCAAGTTACATTTCTTGGTTGCAACACATTCAGAACACAAAAAACAGGCTCATGGAATAAGCACCATCCTCGAGAGTAATAGCAATAGCACTTAGACGTATATACTGCTTCACGGTGCTTTAGAGCCCCCCCTCTCTAAGTGGCTTTACACGGTCAACATATTGCCCCCAACAATGTGGGTCCTCCTTTTGTCCACCTCAGAAGGATGGAAGGCTGAGTCAACCTAAGAAGAAGAGCGAACAAGAAGAGATTAGACAGAATACAAGGTTGGCCATTTATCTGAAGTCAGAATTCAGTGTTGCTCAGTTAAATCCGGATTGGTCTCTGTTGTTCCAGCCGGCTTCATTCTGCCATTTTCTAAGGACCAGAAAACTTCCACTAGGTGTGAATATAGCTGGATTTGGTCAAGGGACCTGTCCTTCCAAGCACCTCTCTTGCCATAACCTTCAATGAGCTCCATCTACTGACTTCAAAGCTCAACAGGATTGGAGGAAATATGGTTGATGCAGGCCTTGAATGTTGGGTGTCATGGCATAGTTGTGGGGACCAGGCCAAAGTCAGTGTCAGGCCTTTGAGATATACCAAACTAGCCAACTAAAGTTATGAATGCTTATTCTGCTTTTATTATAAGACTAGCATTATAACCTGCTGTTGCCCAGGTATTTATACACGTCAAAGTGTTTGTCTGAAATGGAGCCATTGAGAGGGGACTTTCTTCCCCCTACTCCCATGCCCATCATCCCTGCCCTCTCCCTTCCCTCTTTCATGTACTCCTCTTTCCGGCCCTGTCTACAATCCTGGCACCCCAAATCCATCAGGTGCTTCTCCATTGTTCCACTGGAGGGTGAACATCACAGCTGGCTTTCCAGAGGAAACTGCGAAGGAACTGACATTGCAAACAATCTCCACTCTAGGACTCTGCACTCACTGTCCTCAACAGGCCAGGGTCTCCCTTCTCCCTCCCATGATATCACAAACAATTGCTGCTCTAGGACATCGTTCTTGCACTCCTTAATGGGCCAGGGATTCCAGAGTTATGCTGGAACATGCACCCACAGACAAACACAATCCCCCCCCCCCCCCCCAGTATTTATTTCCAGAGGGTAAGTCATCTGTGTACCAAGTTTGGTTGAAATTGCTTGATGCAGAGGTATGCTGGAACATAATACATACCAGTGGTGGGTTGCAGGTGGTACGCCCCGGTACGGGTGTACCAGAGCCAGCCCGGAGCAAGATATATACAGCCCAGGTTCAAATCCCAGTAAGGGTATGGCTAGCTGATGAGAGCTAATTAGCTCGAAATAGATCTATCCTAGTCTCCCTTTATTTATTTATCAGTACAAATATAACACAAATATAAAAAGGCAACATTAAAAATAAAAATATGGTTTTCTGCCTGCATGGTCTTCTGTGATAAGACGAAGGACAGAAAGAGGGAGTAGTGACCTTCCTCCCATATTTAGTCATACCAGGGGTTGTAACACAAATACATATCTATTTCCCTGGCTCAACTGATAAGGAACAGAGCCCATGGCTTAGTGGTTAAAACTCCTGCCTAAGATATATACAGCCCGGGTTCTAATCCCAGTAAGGGTATGGCTAGCAAAACCAGCATACCTACACCCGTGAAAATCTACGAAAACATATATATATATATATGATTTGAATTTACTGTGATGGGTTTTATTGAGATGCTACTTTTCCAACCAAAAGATTACTAAGTCAGCCCTACTCAAATACAAAATATCTTTACTGGTTATCTTATTATGCCCCATCCCAACAGAACTTCTCAACAGCTCCTATTTCCAATTTCACAGGACATGGTTTCCAAATAAAGCTGTTATTTTTTGATGCATTAGAAGTCTGGGAGAAAAAAAAAGTTCTCAGTCAAGATGCTTTGTTTTAAAGTCACAGTCAGTCCAGGAGATTAGAAGAGATGGGATAGAAGCAGAAACACAAGGAAAACACTGTGGTTTCAATGCTTATTATTCTTTCTGTTTTCTGGTGAAAAAAAAGAGCCCAGTCTTTATCTGATTGTTCATGCTTTACTAGTTTAAAATTTATAGTATGAGAAAGGAACCCTAATTCCAGTACTTGATGAAAAGCTCTACAACTATCATAAGATCCTGTCCCAAAGTTTTGTTCATGAATAATCATCCAATGGAGCCCCAATATCGATTTCAGGCTGTTCCATGCAGAACACAAATTGTGCCATCTCTATAATAAAGACATAGATACCGTCAGCAATGATTCATGGCCTACCAGGAATTCCAAATATAAGGCTAAATAAATCCATCAATTTAACTTCTTCATTTTTTTTTTCAATTTATAAGTTTGCTTTGATCCACCAGTGCATCGTTTTATGAATTCACCCTCTCCACACCCACACAAGAAGCTGCAACTGTATTTCTTGCAATGCAATGCACCCTTGACACACATTTTCCTTAATACTTAGGAACTGTTTTTTTTTTCAGCTGTCAACTCACTACAAAATTTGAGGAAGTGTTATATGCAGGTGTTTTCTGGTTTATATATTGTAAGAAGTGGTGGGATTCAGCCAGTTTGCACCTATTCATGAGAACCAGTTGTTAACTTTCTAAGCAGTTCGGAGAACCGGTTGTTGGAAAAAATCTCTGTTTGGTTTTTTTCCACTTTGCAGGCTAATCCTGTAAGGAAGGCAGGAAGGAAACATTCTGGTGTGGTTTCTAGCCTGATCTTTATTGCCCTGCTTATAGAAATTGCCTCTCTGATTCACCATTATTACATTGTAACAGCTAAGGCGAACCGCCCATCGATGTGAGTGACATTGAGTTGGCCATGCCCACCCAGTCACATGACCACTAAGTCCCTCCTACCCAGCTGGTCATTAGGGCAGAGAACTGGTTGTTAAATTATTTGAATCCCACCAGTGACTATAAGTGTTCAGGAGGGTAGTAGATGAGTAGCTTTGTAAATATGATTGAAAATAATTTCTATTGCAAATGCCATCTTTATATTGCTTTCACAGGGAGATGGGCAGTCTTCTGAGAAAGATGGGCAATTAAGACATAGGAAATTGAAATAAAAATTGCTTTCATCTTCCCAATAGGCTAAAATTGTCTTTTTGCAAGGCTTAGAAAGCATAAGATGTTCAACTCATATTTAGTTGTCAAAAACATCACAGAAACTACCAACAGAGTATTACAACCACATGGCATCAGTGTAGCACATAAACCAACTAAATATCTCCAACACATCCTAAGCAAACCAAAAGGCCCAAGCAGCCCCGAAGGGAAAAAAAAACAAAAACAGGAGTCATCTATAATATACCATGTAAGGACTGAAAGTCATTGTGTAAGGCAAAGAGGCAGAAGACTAGCAGAGGACATCCATGAACACCAACGAGTAGTTAGAAGACATGATGAAAGCTCTTTAATTTCATAACACATGGACAAAGAAAACCCTAGTTTCAACTAGGAAACTGTGACCAACCTAGATCAAACAAAGTCCAAAAGCATCAGAGAACCTCTTGGAAGCCTGATGATGACAAATCAACCACTAACAGGCACGTAGACACAAACAACATCTGCATACCATTTAGAAAGACAATCAATAAGCCCCAAAGGGAACAAAAAGACCTAAACACCTTCTCACCAGCAATCAACACCCAAATGAGCAGAGATTAACACCAAGATCAACATTAGACTAACAATCAAGAAGCAAATAATACCCCAATCAAGAAACTGCTAAAAAAGCTAACAGTAAACAGCCCAACCAAAGAATCACCAAGGCTGATGTCACTAATACTGATAGGATAAGCCACTAGAACATAAACTGAGATCAAATCCCATTCCTTAGTAGCATTGATGATATTATCTAGTTTGGCAAGCAAACATCTGCAAGAAAACCAAGGACAATTTAAACCTGAGTTACTTTGATGATAGATAGATAGATAGATAGATAGATAGATAGATAGATAGATAGATAGATAGATAGATGATAGATGGATGGATGGATGGATGGATGGATGGATGGATGGATGGATGGATGGCTAGATAGATAGATAGATAGATAGATAGATAGATAGATAGATAGATAGATAGATAGATAGATAGATAGATAGATAGGGATTCCACCCTAAGAGCCCTCCAGGCAGAAAACCATTTTTGTGTTGCGTTTGTGCTGATAAATAAATAAAGGGAGACTAGTATAGATCTATTTCAAGCTATTTAGCTCTCATCATCTAGCCATACCCTTACTGGTATTTGAACCTGGGCTGTTTTTACATGTTAGGCAGCTGTATTAACCTCTAAGACCTTTATTTATTAATCAACACAAATGCAACACAAAAATGGTTTTTTGCCTGGAAGGCTCTTAGGGTGGAGCTGAAAGGCAAAAGGGAAGCAGTATGCTTCCTCCCATATTTGGGCATATCAGGTGCTTTCACATAACACTTAATTGTTTCCTTGGCTCAGCTGATAAGGGAGGAGAGCTTGTGGCTTAGAGTTAATGTAACTGCCTAATATGTAAAAACAGCCCAGGTTTGAATCCCGGTAAGGGTATGTCTAGCTGATGAGAGCTAAATAGCTTGAAATAGATCTATACTAGTCTCCCATTTCTGGACTTCCAGAACTTTCAGTAGACCCATTTTTTGCCATCCCCAGGCTTCGGAGGCTTTCCTCGAGCCTCCAAGTGGGTGAAAACTGATTCCCATGGGCTCCAGAGGCCCTCCAGAGGCTGGAAACAGCTCATTTCCAGACTTCCGGAATGTCTGGTAGGCCCATTTTTCGCCCTCCCCGAGTCTCCGCACTGGCCTGCACTTACTTTGCATGATGAATGGGCCACGTGGAGACTCCTGGGAGGGGTGGGGTTGGCAGAGGCAGCCACGGGTGGCATTTTGGGGTTCACTGAACTGAGCAGAATTCTAGCTAGAAGATCGCCCAAACCTGTGCAAGCCCCCAGCAGACCACCCCTGCATTTTCTTCATTTCTTCCTTTTTTCCCCTTCTAATGTCCATTTTCCTCTAAGACAATCCCCAATAATGGTGCTCACCAGGTCAAAACTTTCCACAGGCTTCTATCCTTCCCTAATTCTCTCAGGTTTTGACTGTAGGGAATTCAATCCATATTACTTTTCAGATCTGTATTTGTCCATTTCCTTGTATTGTTATGAACAAAAGCAATTCTTTTTCTTAGTCAGTCACCAGTCATATTTGATTTTGCAAATTCACTTGTTTTCTTTCGTGTCTTGTATCATTCATCTATTCAACACAATAGCCCACCAGCCCAATAAAATGTATTTTGAATGCTGCATATCTTATTCTGTTATTGCTATTCCCTAGAGTACAACTGTTTCACTTCCAATTGAGGTTCTCCTATAATGATTTTTAATAAGATAGAGAAGGGATAAACTGCTTTAGCATCTGATTTATACCCAGGTCACATTCCATGATAATTATAAGGACAATAACGTTTAAAATTGAATTGATCAAAATGTTCATTGTATATATGAAAGAAATATTGTTCCAATATGAATCAAAGCTGATTACTTCCATTGCGTCAAAAATAGATCAGTTCCATTTTTTTGTTATTTTTTAATGGCTATCTAATTTGCACACTATGAATAACTAATATGGAATTAAAAGAGGAGGAGGAGAAAGAGGAGGGGGAGGAGGAGGAGGAGGAGGAGGAGGAGGAGGAGGAGGAGGAGGAGGAGGAGGAGGAGAAGAGGAGGAGGAGGAGGAGGAGGAGGAGGAGGAGGAGGAGGAGGAGGAGGAGGAGGAGGAGGAGGAAGAAGAAGAAGAAGAAGAAGAAGAAGAAGAAGAAGAAGAAGAAGAAGAAGAAGAAGAAGAAGAAAAGGAGGAGGAGGAGGAGAGGAGAAAGTAGTTGTTTCCAATCCTCCTATATCTCAGGTAAGAACCTGATGACTGATCAATCAGATTTCACCGAAAGAGTCAGAAAAATTAGAAGCATAAACCTCAGCTACTCAAGCTAGCTAAATGAGTCCAAGGATCAATGCATTATTTTTTTCTTTTTTTAATGATAAAGATCTGTATTGTTCTCCTTTGCAACAACTTCAGTTCTGTAAGAAGAATCCAAGTTTACAAACAGGAATGAAGGCAGGAACCTTCCTTGTTTATTCCCAACATCTGTTCCACAAAGATTTGCTGCCTTGAAGCACAACACTTCAATTGAGCTGCAATGAGTAATGTCACAGCACAATTTCTTAGCATAAATCTTGATGAATGCCTTGGAAATTTGAAAACAGAAACAATCAATCCAGAAATAGCAGAGGAATCTAACTTGTTCCTTTAAGAATAGGGACAAGAAGGATATCAGCAGGATGTGGAAATAAGGATCTCCAGTATATGTTGAAAGCAAAGTTGTGGAGTTGTTGCAATGTTATGAGCAGCAGTTTAGAAATGAAGACAAATATGGGTATCCAGTTTTTCACACCTAGAAATTCTTGCACTGCGTCATGCCAACATTCTAAGCTTCAAGCCAGGCACCCTAATGAGAATGCACACTGTGAAAATCTGCTAGGTAAGCTATTATATGCAGAGCAAATTCATTATTTTTAATGTACGTGCACAATCTATGAATATAGAAGGATTCCTTTTACTCCCAACTCATCAAAATCCCATAAAGAATTACATTTAAAAAAAAAAAAAGCCAGAAAGAGAAACTCCCAAGGACAGCAATTTCTCCTGCACTTAGAATACTGCATCCAGTTTTGGTCACCAAATTATTTTTTTGTAAAGGTGAAACTCTGGAAAGAGTGCAGAGAAGGGCAACAAAACTGATCAGAGAATTGTAGGCTAAAACATATGAGGAACTGTTGCAGGAATAGGGTTTGTCTAGTTTAGTGAAAAGGACTAGGGAGTGACTAGGAATTGCAATGGATTGATTGCAATTGGAATGAATATTGTAAATGTTGACGTATAGAAATTCAAAGAACAAAGTTTTCATTCTTGGTTATGTCTAGACACAAGTTTATCTGTGTGTGTTTTTTTTTTTTAATTTATTTTAAGAACAGCTGAAACATCTTTCTGGAATGAATTAACTGGTCCAAGAGAAAAGAAAAGAAATATTGATTTCCAAAAAATTCTTTCTGAAGTCATGAAGTGAAAAACATAAAAGCAAAATCCTTTTTTTTATGCTCAAAGCATCCGTTTGCAAATTACTGCAGAGTTGAGGTTGCCATTAATCAATGTAACTAGATCAGTTGTCATGTTTTATTACTCAAACCATCTGTGATGAGTGTCACTCCATTTCACTGCAGCATCAAAGTTTTGTCTGGTGCCTTTAGAATAGTGGTGGGATTCAAATAATTTAACAACCGGTTCTCTGTCCTAATGACCAGCTGTCTAGGTGGGGTTCAGTGGTCGTATGACCGGGTGGGCATGGCCCATTCAATGTCACTCATGTTGATGGGCGCTACACCTTAGCTGTTACAATGTAATAAGGGTTAACCAGAGAGGCATTTTCTGTAAGCAGGCCAATAATGTTGACGCTAGAAACAACACCAGAATGTTTCCTTCCTGCCTTCCTTACAGGATTAGCCCTGCAAAGTGGGAAAAACAAAAACAAAAGGAGATTTCTTTCAACAACTGGTCCTCCCAACTGCTTAGAAAGTTAACAACCGGTTCTACTAAATAGGTGCGAACCGGCTGAATCCCACCACTGCTTTAGAAGGATGCTGTACCTTTAAGCGATGAGAAGCACACTGTCACGATGTTAAAAAGTTTGCTAGGCCTGAACTGCCTAAACTGACATTCAAGAGTTAAACTAAGAAAGCTTTATTGCGCAGGTCATAAAACAAAATGTTATCTGAAAGTGATTTATTGCGCACGCGTTACACATTCCAAAATTCCTCTCTTCTTTGTTCGGCAGCCAACTTTGGCAGACGTAGCTTTCATTATCAAAATGTAACCAATTAGTTATTTCTGTTTCATTTACTTTTTATTTTATTATTAAAGTTTGTTTATTAATTAGAATACTTTTGAAGACTTTTATTTTTCTCAATATCTCAAAAGATATGCGGAAGGGAATCAGCCACGGTCCATTGATCTCAGATTTCCCCAGGGCATTTTTTTTTCCCCTGACACACACCACCCAAACCGTGCCAGTCCATTGCAGAGATTTGCATTCTGTGCCAATCAGGAATTATCACCAAATACACAGTTAAAGTAGTTGCTTTATTTCTAATTCTTCACTAATAACTGTGAACTCATAGAAGGATCAGAAGATTGAGACGTTAATTCCAAGCATGATCGGGTCACATCGCACTGGAATTTAATTTCAAGAAATATTATGCATGGATTAACATCCTATTAAAATTCCCATTGCCCAATTTATGGCTTCTCTATAACTTGCAAGAGCTTATGGCACTTCACTGGCGTGGCGTGTGCTACACGACAAGATACAGATATTTGAAATGTTTCAGTTTCATTCAGATCGTTAAAAGTTTGCAATAAATGAGAGAAAAATGAAGTCGAAACTTTTCACTCAGGCATTTTGTTTTGAGCTTAGCACTTACTGTGCATATCCAAAGAGCTTGCTATCCTACAAAAGAAAATATTGTCCATTCCAATGCAATAAATATCTCTTTGTTTAACCTCTCACATGTCAATCTGTAAGCAGCTGCCCAGTGTGCATACGTGCCCCGGGCAGCTGTTCTTCCAGTTTCAGGTACACACATGTGCACCTGCCACCTAGTCTTCTGGTTTCTGATGTGCATTCATTCCTGCGTGAAGACCAGCTGGTGCATCTATGCAGACCAGGCAGCTGCTCTTCTGGTTTCTGCATGCACAGCACCCAGCTAGTCTTCGCATGTGCATGCATGCCAGAAACCTTAAGACCAGGTGGCCGGTGTGCATGAATGCACCAAAAAATGGAAGAGTAGCCGCCCAGTTCGCACATGCATGCCGGGTGGCTGCTCTTCCAGTTTTTGGCACATGCACGCTCCCGTTTCAGCACTCGGTGACAAAAAGGTTTGCCAACACTGCCCTATAGCAATTTGTCCCTTACCTGGTGTTTCATATCTTATAATGGTGCATTGTACCCTTGCTGTGCGGCCCCAGCAGTATATAGCTAGTGTAGGAATTAAGAACTGTCTTCTTATGGGAAATGTAGTTCCATGACATGTGATCACATCTATGTTTCTGATTAGCCACTGGGGCATTCTGCTTGCATGCAAAGTTTATAGCCGGTCAGTTTAAATGCCTTTGTGAACCGGAATAGTAGTGTTTGGATCGCCGCTCAGCATGGGGGTGAAATCATCATCTTTTTACCCCACGTGATGGGACAGATTATGGAAAGTCAGAAGTATCTTAACACTGAACTGTAAGTTGTGCTATTAAGAATGCCTGATAATAAACTTGATCTGAATGAGATGCCTAAGCATGGATTTAACTGCATGCACTTGCTAATGGTTGTCTTCTTCTCCTCCTCCTCCTCCTTCCTTTCCAAGCATCAGATCCTTCTCTAGATATCTAGGTCTTTGCATACATTCAAAGTAGCATAAGTTGAGCCTGATCATTCAAGTGAGAAGTCTGGATTGCCTTTATCTGTTGATACATTTCTTGGTTATCTTGGTTGCCCATCGTATCATCAGGAGTTTTCTCCAGTACCAACCTTCTGGCTCAATAATCCCAGAATCTCTTGACAGTGAGATGGATGTCATCTAAATATAATCAATCAAGACATCATCCTATCTTGCTTCTTCTAAGTTCAACCTTCGCTTCCTTAGGGAATAGCACTGCTTGACCTTTGTAAATATAGTCACATCGTGACATCTGATTATCTTTTCCAAGGCTTTCATGACTGCTCCACTGGTTCTAGTCTGCAGCATATTTCTTGACTCCTTCTTTCTTTGCTGTTGATGGCTAATTTTAAATGACAAGAGCTATGTATCCCTTTAATTAACTTCAGATTCATTTTTTTCAGGTTGCTAGAGCACTGCATGGAATGCAATTTGGTTGAGATGTGAACATTCCCAATACAAACATAATTTGTTTCAACTCAGACAAAGTGTCGGCCAAAATGATATTCTACATGCCTTTCTATTCTATTGGAAGCATTTACCAGTCTTTTAAAAAAACATGTCAAATGTTCCCAACTTGATAAATCCAGTATTGGATGAATATTTATTAAATTGACTGGAAGATCTTTTAACTATCACAATCTAAGAACTCTTAGAACTGCAGAAAAAAACCACAATTGCTACCAACCTGCTTTTTATTGAGGACCTGTACACTGCACGAGTCATAAAGAGGGCTGTGAAAATATCTACAGACCCCTTGCATACTGGATATAAATCATTTCAACTTCTACCCTCAAAACAATGCTATATAGGACACTGCACACCACAGCAACCAGGAGAGTTTCCCCCCCCCCGAATGCCATCACTCTGATAGACAACTAATCCCCACAGCAATTTCAAATTATCTACTGTATTGCTACTATTCTTCTCTTCCTTCCTAGTACATAACTCTTTTTTAACCCGTTTTCCTGAAAATAAGTCCTCCCCGGATAATAAACCCAATCAGGCTTTTGACTGCATGTGCTAAAATAAGCCCGCCCCAAAAATATTGTGACGCAGCAGCAACCATGAGGTGACCACACTCTCTGCCTCCTGCACCTCATAAATAATTAGACCTCCCTGAAAATAAAGCCAAATGCTCATTTTGGGGGTCAAAAGAAAATAAGAACCTGTATATTTTCTGGAAAACACGGTAGTACCTATTTCTTTCCACATCCACTTTCTTGGATGAGTCATAAGGAATCTAACCATGTTGCTTGTATCTTTAAAATGTATAGTTTTATTTGTTTCTTAGTATAATTTGATTGCTTATTAGTAACCTATGACTATTACTAAGTGTTGCATCTTATGATTCTTGATTAATGTATTATATTTTATTTTTCTTTATGTACACTGAGAGTATATGCACCAAAGACAAATTCCTTGTGTTTCCAATCACACTTCATCAATAAATAATTCTATTCTATTCTATTCTATTCTATTCTATTCTATTCTATTCTGTTCTGTTCTGTTCTGTTCTGTTCTGTTCTGTTCTGCTCTGCTCTGCTCTACTCTACTCTACTCTACTCTACTCTACTCTACTCTACTCTACTCTACTCTAAGCTTTCCTTGAATCATCAATGCTAAATATAGTTTGAGTATTACTTCTATCCATAACAACATCTTAGACTCAGCAAAACATTGAGCATATGTTACACAGATATTAAGCACTTAATTTCCAATGTGTTGTCTCTTTGAAGCAGATGGAAAATAGGCAGGGTAAGAATTTGGGGTATGTTGGGTACAGAGGCAGGAAAAATTAAGCTAGGCAGGGTTTTTTTAAAACAGGGATTGTATCTCTGAATCTAGAGTGACAAAGAAATATTGACTGTCTTTATTACTGCTGATTATACAAGAAGCAAAAATTAACAGATGTTTTGCAGGTATCTTCAAAAATATCCTAGAAGGATTAAACCTGGCTCACAATGCAAGTTGTCCTCCTTCCCAACAACATCCTATTTCAATTGTTTCCTTCAAATGCCAACAGAAATGCACTGTTGGCCTCTCTCCTAAAGGAATATTTTTATTGCATTTTTTTCTTTGTTTTAAATCTTAAAGACAGCTTTCTCTTCCAAATACTTCAACTATACTGTACCACTTCAAAAAATTGGAATCGGTACAAGCTATTTAAAACTGTAAATAGAAATAAATATTCCACTGGGTAGGAAAAATAAATAAATGCAATTTCAATGTCACTTCACCAATAAGAAGGGAAGGGAATCCCAAGGGTGCTTTTACAAAAGGCAGCTGTATTTTGTTTTTCCTTGAAGACGTTTTGCTTCTCATCCAAGAAGCTTCTTGGATGAGAAGCAAAACATCTTCAAGGGAAAACCAAGTACAGTTGCCTTTTGTAAAAGCACCTTGGAGACAACCATGACCTAAAGGTAAAGGTTCCCCTCACACATAAGTGCTAGTTGTTCCCACCTCTAGGGGGTGGTGCTCATCTCCATTTCAAAGCTGAAGAGCCAGTGCTATCTGAAGACATCTCCGTGGTCATGTGGCCAGCATGACTAAATGCCAAAGACACACAGAACGCTGTTACCTTCCCTCCAAAGGTGGTTCCTATTTTTCTACTTTCATTTTTTATGTGCTTTCGAGCTGCTAGGTTGGCAGAACCTGGGACAATAGAATGGAAAGAAACATGGCATTTAATAAGGGGGGGGGATAGAACAAAAATTGGTATCGTTTCCATGTCTTTTTAATTTACAGAACCAATATATGGATTAATGGCAGATTGACAACAAAGCTAGAATCAAACAGGAAGTCAAATACTAGCAATTAGAAATTAACAGATACTTTCTTAGATGAAATAAATAAATAAAAATCAGGTTAATGCATGTGTGTCTTTGCGTGTGTGTACATACATACAAAAAAGGCAAAATTAATCTGAAAACTTAGTGAGGTCACAGTAATGACAAAGATGTGAGAGTGGTTTTTTCCCCCCATGTGTTCAACCAACTGATATAAAATCCTTTATTCTTTTAGAATTCTTTATTCTTTTAGAATTCTTTAGTCTTTATTGGCCAAGTGTGATTTGACAAACAAGGGATTTGTCTTTGGTGCATATACAATCATAAGTGGGAGGAGATGGGTGATAGGAATGATGACACGATTAAAAGTAATAGTAATGCAGCCTTAGTGAATAGTTTGACAGTGGTGAGGGAATTATTTGTTTAGCAGAGTGATGGCATTTGTGAAAACATTGTTCTTGTTTCTAGTTGTCTTGGTGTGCAGTGCTCTATAGCGTCATTCTGAGGGTAGGAGTTGACACAATTTATGTCCAGGATACAAGGGGTCTATAAATATTTTCACAGCCCTCTTAGAAGAATGGTGTGTTGCAGAAATAAAGAAGAGATTTATCATTCAGAGTTAGACAAGGGCAACCTTGAACAAGTTGATGAAGGATAGAGATATTTCTATGACAACAAAGATAGTGAAATCAATGCTTGTTTTCAATGATGACACACAAGTGGGAAACTTGGAGTTTGAGGGGAAATAATAAGAGAAAGAAGACGGATGCCTTTAAAATGATGGACTTAGAAACAGTTACGGAGTGACCAAAAAAAGTCATATTATCGATCAAATAAAAGCAAATGGTTCCACTGAGACAAGAATAAGCAAGCAGGAACTTACTGTTCTGACCGAGGCTTCCCCAAAAAGCACGAGGCAGAGTTCTACTCCCGACCAAACCCCTTTTATTAAATGAATGTGAATTCCTCTCATTCACAGTCGTCAAGGCCTGGCAAATAGTCTTTCAAAGGAATATTTATGACTACAGACCTTATCTATCTTGGAAAGCTGCCATGTCAATATTTTCCAAATGAAGTGCTGTGCAAGGAAATACTGGGCACAGAGTCTCTGAGATTCACAGACAGATCTTCACACTCCTGAAATGACTCTAATGACTGAACAAATGAATTGTTTTCTGCAAAAGCCCCCTTTTGCTCTCTTTTATTTCCTATGGGAGGGGGCAATCACCTTCCACCTGTGACTTTACTCCCAAGTCTACCCTGATTTCTGAGTTGTTGTTTTTTTTCTTTTCCATGCACAGACTGGGAACAGGCTCCAGCTGTTCCTCTGCTTCATTGCTGTCTAGCTCCACTTGGTCATTCCCATCAGCCTCATCCCTGTCTCTGCCTCCAACACAGAGCCCTTGTCAGAGAGTCTCCAGGACTGGCCCATGCTCCTCCCCGACCTCATCACTATCTGACTCTGCTACAAACTCTGCTGGCTGCTGGCAAGCCACAACACTTACAATGGGTATGCCATGAGCATGGGTGATGGGATTAGGAAATGGATAGACCATAAGAGAACCAGAGGATCACGTTTGGGATGGGTCATTATGGCGAAAATTTGTGTTGGTTGCTGAAAGCCAATACCAATTTAATGGCACATAATCAATCTTCCACATTGGGATAATTTGTAAGCACTTAAGCCAGGAGTGTCAAACGTAAGGCCAGATCCAGCCCACAGAGTTCTTAGAACTGGCCCATGGGCCTGCCTGGAAAGAGTGAAGGATCAACCCGTGGTATCATTGCCACTGCAAGGCCCTCCCAGGCTCTCTTTTTGGTCATGACAGCCTCCTGCAACCCTCTGCCAGTGAAAATGGAAGACAGGGAGGGCACGTGCAGGAGGCTGCCCTGGCAAAAATGAGTAACGTCAATGAGTAACTCCACTGCTCAGCTCACAATAGAATCCCTTATGCCACCAGGCTCAAAATTGTGGGTTTGGACAATCCAGAACTGTGCCACCTGCGGTCGGACCTAAGCATAGTACACAAAATTGTGTGCTACAATGTCTTACCTGTCAATGACTACTCCAACTTCAACCACAGGCAAACAATCGCTACAAACTCAAGGTAAACCGCTACAAACTCAATTGCAGAAAATACGACTTCAGCAACAGAGTGGTCAATTCCTGGAATGCTCTACCTGACTCCGTTGTTACCTCCACAGCTTCAATCTTAAACTATCTACCGTGGACCTCACCCCATTCCTAAGGGGGTCCGTAAAGGGGGCGTGCATAAGCGCACCAGTGTGCCTACCATCCCTGTCCAACTGTCCCCATTTATTTGTACTCATTTCCTTTGTTCATCTCCATGTTCATACCTATACCTGCCATCTTGTACATGTTTGATAAACCAATAAATCAATGCATTATTCAGTGCCTCAATGAATAACATCGAGCTGGCCATGCCCCCCCCCCCCGGCCATGACCTCCTCAACCCCCTGACATCATGCTCAACCCTGATGTGACCCTCAAAAAAATTGAGTTTGACAATCCTGACTTAACCAAGCGTGTTATTTTCAGGGTTTATCCAGGAGTTTATATTATATCTCATTTGTGGTTGTCGTGGGCATAGTTATGATTATAAAATGTTAGAAATAATAATACCATGTAAAAAAAGAGGTTTGGTGCAAAAGGGGGGGGATCTATGAATTCAGGCTTAAAATATCGAACGGGATTCCCTTTATTTATTTAATTATTCATTTATTTAGGAAAGTTATATTTCTGGTATGAACATGGCCACTGTAAACATTCAATAAGCCATTGTAAAGAAGGGGATAATCTTAATACAAATGTACCCATTTGTACTTTTAGGACAAATAAGGAAACTATGACATAATTACCACTATTTACGCTTGGCTAGATTTCCACTACCATGTGAGGAATAAAATATGTTCGCTAAATAATATCACTGAAAGTAGGTACATATTAGAAGAAGAACTTCAGGAAAGAATGAATCAAAAATTCATTTGGAGTTTGTTACAGCCTGCAAATTGAAATGGAAACGCAGAAGGTAGAAAAATTAGAATCTAAAGAGACTAAATATGACAGTTTCAATCATTTTTTTTCTTTTAAAAAGATGGAAATGGTGCTTGCTCATAGGCAGGCTCACTACTATTATCGCCCCAATATAAATGATGAGATATCTCTGCATTTGTATTTGCCTCATAATCAGGCGGCTGTGAGTTCGATCCTTGGTAGAGGTAGATATTTCTCCTTCTGGGCACCTGAGAATATACATCTGCTGAACAAAACTCCGCATTGGTGACAGGAAGGGCATCTGGCCATTAAAACACTCGGCTCCATTCGGTTGCCCAGACACCACCAATGTTCCCTCTAATTTTTTTTCAATGTGAGCAGAAAAGTATAGTGTTTGAGCGGCACATTTTCATGCCTCAGCACCCGAATTTTTTTCACAGATGTCACCTAAGACAACAACGAAATCAGTATTATTTGAAACTCAAAGTTATGTTTCTTCAAGGTACCCGCTTAATTCAAAGTGTTATATAATATCAGTATCACTTAACAACGCTCCTGCTTAGCAACCAAAATGTTGGCTCAGAAACTCTCGCATTTGAAGCACGCAACTCTTAAAGCTGTCAAGTTACAAGACCCTTGAACCCCTAACCCTTTAGGAAAAAAAACCCCCAGGGGTCTTCAAACCTGACAGCTTTAACACTTGTGGACTTCAACTCCCAGAATTTCTCCTCCAGTCCTGTTGGCTCAGGAACTCTGGCATTTGAAGCATGGAAGTCTTAAAGCTGTCAAGTTACAAGACCCTTCCACCCCTAGAAAAAAAATGCAGAGCTCTTCAAACCTGACAGCTTTAACACTTGTGGACTTCAACTCCCAGAATTCCTCCTCCAGTCATGTTGCAGCGACGTCATCTGCGTGGATCTGCTCCATCTCTGCTTTCTTCATTGTGGGCAGGGCTGCTGCTGAAGTTGCCGACGAGTTGCCACCAGAATAACTGCTGCTACCTCATCCTCCTCCAACAGCACCACCAGATTTGCTCCTGAGCTCAGCACTGGGTAACCCGTGCCCGCTCCTCCTCCTCCGTGCTTTTGAAGAACCATGAGGCTTTTTTTCCCCCTGCTCCCTCCCCGCCTTCCTACTGTCTCCCGCAGCCTCATGGCTCTTCAAAAGCACGGGGGAGGAGGAGGAGGGGGCAGGCAGGGGTAACCCAGCGCTGAGCTCAGGTGCTCCGAGCAGAGGGGAGGCGCCGCTGCCACGCGCGGAGATGCCGGCTGGAGCTTTGCCGGCTTCATCTCAGCCGCAGCGCCGGGCGGCAAATCCGGCAGTGCTGCCTGTTAGAGGAGGAGGAGGAGGAGGTGGCAGCAGTTCTTCCGGTGGCGGTGGGGGCTTTGGGGCTTCACAACTAGCCTCAGTCGCCCCGTGCTCCTCAAAGCAAGTCTGGGGAAGTCCTTTGCAGGCGGCCCGTTCTAGCTGCCTGCAAAGGACCTCCCCAGCTTCCAAAGCCTGTGGCAATAGAAATCACTGTGCGGCAGTTGAAAACTGCTGCGCGGTGTTTTCTTGCCACCTGCGCGCTAGCGCAGCCGCGCACCTTAGAGGGAACGTAGGACACCACCCTGCAAGGGATTATGGGGTCATTAAAAGAGGATGATATCTATGGATATGTATAAAGATAAAGAAAAGATTTCCCCTATCCAGCCATGTCCAACTCTAGGCGATGTTGCCATCTATTTTTGTTAGCTGAGGGAGCCAGCGTTGTCTGAAGATGATTCTGTGGTCATGTGGCCAGCTTGGTGATATGCTGATGTATGGAATGCTGCTACCTCCCCACTGAAGTGGTACCTATTTATCTATTTACATGTGCATGCTTTCAAACTGCTAGGTTGGCAGGAGCTGGGCCAAGTTAAGGTCGCTCACCCCATTGTGTGGTCCTCAGGTCTCGAACCTGGGCTATCAGCTTTCCAGCTGACAAAGCTTAGCATCTTTAACTGCTGATGTGTGCTCGTACATTTGCAGGTGAATGTGTTCTCATGCATTCATATGTGCATATATTTACATTTACGCACATACAAACACATGCATAAACTTTACACACCATAAACATCAAAATCAGCTTAGATGCTTTAAGATCAACAAGGCCGGTTTGATTTTTTTAAAAAAAATCTGATATTTTCTGAAGTTAACTGTCCCAATCTATATTCTATTGAAGAAAGACATGGCTATATTAATAAGGAGACAAGATATACTTGTTTTTGTCTTGATTATCTGTCCAATAGAGACTAATACTGATTTCTCCAGGTAAAAGGGAAATTCTAAAAGGTTGAGTTCTGAAATAGAATGTGAACAATAAATATCCCAAATTCCTGTATAAATCACTTGCATAAATTCTAAACCACAAGACACGAATCAGGTTTTGACTCCTACAGAGCAAGGGAAATAGGATAACAAGGAGGGTTTTTTATCTGATTGGTGCTTTCTTGATCCATAGTTAGGGATTTCCATTAAAAAAGGATAAAGGTAAAGGCTCCCCTCGCACATATGTGCTAGTCATTCCTGGCTCTAGGGGGTGGTGATCATCTCCATTTCAAAGCCAAAGAACCAGCACTGTCCGAAGACGTCTCCATGGTCATGTGGCCAGCATGACTAAATGCTGAAGGCCCATGGAGCACTGTTACCTTCCCACCAAAGGTGGTTCATATTTTTCTACTTGCATTTTTATGTGCTTTCGAACTGCTAGGTTGGCAGAAGCTGGGAAAAGTAACGGGAGCTCACTCCGTTACGCAACACTAGGGATTTGAACCGCTGAATTGCAGACCTTTCTGATCGACAAGCTCAGCGTCTTAGCCACTGAGCCACCGCATCCCTTTAAAAAAAAGGATGGGCAAAAGGCAAATATAATATCCCCTTTAAATCAAACCCAATCTCACATGGTTCCACCAATCCGTTTGTTTGTTTTTTGACAACTACATCAAAGTAATTTGCTTTTCCCACCTTCTAGGATTCATTTTTTTAAAAAAATTTGCTCCCTAATCTATATTTTCAGCTAGTCTCTCCTCCAGATTCTACCCAGAGCCAATGCTACCTAGCTTTGAAAACTGAAGACCAGCCCACTTACTAAGGGCTGCCACTGGGCTCGACTGTAGGCTGTGTAATCTTCACATTTTAAATGGGTCACCACTCACTTGAACTAAGTATTTATAGTTGCACTACCCTTTCACTCAAGAGAAGCAAGATGAGGGTGAAAGGAACCTGGAAAAGGAATCTTCACACCATCAACATGCATGAAAGCAGCAATAACTGTCATGATGTGGGCATGACAGAAGATTAATCTTTCTTCATTGTAGCCAGCGGCGAGGAAGGTAAATAACAAAGGAGGCATTGAAGAAGCAGAGAGCATTGGTTAGCAAGAAATAAAAATCTGTGGGTGTTTTGTGCCACAATGAACTTGCCAATCACATACAAGGATGTTTCAGTTGAAATTATTGTGTTGTACAGGATATTTATGGAATGATGGTGTTCAAGGTAATTTGCCTGTCCAGTCCAAACTTTGAGTCCAAACAAATGCTTGTGTTAACAGAATATTAAGTATCTTTCAACAAACGTGGGTTTATTTACTATTTTCTTGGCTGAGAAGAGGGTATTCTCTGAGACCTGGTGGTACAGAGGCTAAAATGCAGCATTGCAGTCAAACTCTGCTCACAGCCTAGAATTCAATCTTGATGGGCCACAAGGTTGACTCAGTCTTCCGTTCTTCCAAAGTTGGTAAAATGAGGACCCAGATTGTTGGAGGGAATATGTAAATAATGCTTACTTTGGAAACAGCCCAGAGTGTGGCATGTAGAGCTATGGAAAATATGGGAAGTATACAGTATAGTATATAAGCCTAAATGCTATTGCTAGTCTACATTTCCCAATTTTGCAAAAACAAACAGAACACTTAGTTTAAAGCTCAGTTGCTTCCTAACATTTCAACCAATGATGGTACTGCTGGCTAAATATGCAATTTGGAAGTAACAAATGGGTAATTCTGCTTTGAGAGAGGAGGCCCTACCAACTTCCCTCTGTGCCACATTTGATAACAAATTTTCAATTTAAAATTAGAGTGCATTCTTATTAAAACTGGACCACCGATTTTATCTCTCAGGTGACACAGAGAAGTACAGCGAAAGGTATTGGTGGAAACTAAATTTGGCTACCTTTATATTTCTTATCCCAAGTTTAATTCCTTTGTTTTATTTTATTTTTCCTTATCTTTGGTCTGCATTTTGCATAATTCCGCATAGCCCCAAGGATGATTCATATCAATAGCATTCTTAGACATTCATAATAAGGTCAAAAAGACAAAATCAATAGAATGGGGTGCCCTAAATAGCATGGGGATATTTCAAAATAAGGGAAAACCGCTTTTACTTTCAGAAATATAATTTTGCTCTGATCACAAAAGCGAAACAAAGACTACTTTTGGTAATAAAATTATCATTGGAATATAAATTGTGTGTATTATATCTTCTTAGAAGCTGAACGTGGCTTTTTTTATACAGTTTCCCCTATTTTACCAGAGACATTCTCATAATTATATCATTCTCTTTACTGTGTTTCTAGTGAAGAGTACTAGAGTGAGTATTAATCTTATGTTGCCAAAATATTGTACAAACATTTGCAGTTTTTCTTTAAAAAAGCAGGTTTGGAGAAATCCCAATATTTGTAGGTACAAGTGTGCTTAACATTTTCCACAGTCTGAAGGAGAAATATTTGAAGGCAGTTCAGTGAGCACTGAATATTCTTAATGGGCACATCATTCTGACTCATTGATTTACAGAATTAGAAACAGAAAACTAAACAGAAGACAAGTTGAAATATCAAGAATACTGGCTGAACTGGAATCCGTATTCATGAGATGAGGAAAAAGGAAAGAGAAAATAAGTAGGTAGGTAAGTAGATGGTAGATGTTTAGAAAGACAAAGATAGATAGATAGATAGATAGATAGATAGATAGATAGATAGATAGATAGATAGACAGACAGACAGACAGACAGACAGACAGACAGACAGACAGACAGACAGACAGACAGACAAACAAAACAATGTCATATCTTTTTAAGGTGATTTAAAAGCAGTGTAAGTGGGCAGATGCTGGATGTCAAGATAGACAGTTCCAACTTATTGAATATATAGCAAAAAACAGGAATGGATGATAGATAAATAGATGACAGACAGAAAGATGATTTGAGAGAGAGAGATGGCAAGCTAGATGATAGATGACAGATGGATGGAGAGAAAGGGAGACAGATAGACAGACAGACAGACATAGACAGACAGTAAGCAAACTTTTTCTGAAAGTTCATTTACTTTCCTAGTTTCTCCATCCAAGTATTAAGCCCACAATTATCTACTTAAGTTCTGAGAAGATACTAAAGTACATAAAGAAAATCTAACTTTGAGCCTATCTGAATGCACCTACTTCTCGTGGCCAGATAGATTGCACCAAACAGGGAAATAGCATATAGTCCACCCTTGTCTTTCAACCGTCATCAGCCTTTCTTGGCATGGTCAATGGTAAAGATTGATGAGAACAACCAGGGGCCCACATCTGAACAGGCATATCATCTCTTAAAACGGTATCGTGGGTCAGTTAGGGTTTCTGATACCATGGAAAAGTCAAGTCTTGACTTCATAGTTATGTCCATGCAGTTTTCTTGGTAGCAGTACAGAAAGGATTAGTATTGGCTCCTTCATTGATACTTTTTCCACTTCCAATCTAAGCTACAACCCTAGGAGTCCATGAAGATGTTCAGTCCAATAACTCCCCAGGATCAATTCTGCTTTACTGTTGAATACAGTCTCAATGAGACAGAAGTGTCATCCCACAGGACACTGTAAAGGCTCCCAGAACTTTACTGCAAGTTGTTGTGGCCTGCCAGTAGCCAGCAGAGTTGGCAGCAGATTCAGACAGTGAGGAAGTTGGGGAGGCACATGGGCCAGTCCTGGAGTCTGGGAGTTTTGTGTCGGAGGCAGAGAGGGGGCCAGAGCTGTATGCCAGTTATCAGTTGCCTTCAGAATTAGACATCAGTGAGGCAGAGGAACAGCTGGAGCCTGTTCCCAGTGTGCGCATGCGCAGAGTTGCCAGATGAAGGGAACAGCTAAAGAACAGGGGGCGGCTTGGGAGTAAGACCACAAGTGGACGATGAATGGCCCCTCCCAGAGGAAATAAAAGGGAAGCGAAAGAGAAATGGAGTTTGCAGGAGAAAATTAGTTCACTTAATTGGTTCATGACTCTCCGAGACTCCTTGCCAAGTTTTCCAGCTATCAGCCTGTCAGCTCTCCAAGCCAGATGAGGTCTGTGACTGAAAGACTTTGCTGGATGTGAATGAGCAGAATTCACAGTAAATTAATAAAGGGTTTTTTTGGGGGGAGGGGACAAGGAGTGTGCTTCATGCTCTTGGGAAGCCTCGGTCAGAGCACAAGTCTAACTATTTCATAATAATAGAAAATCTATTTTACAAATCCCTTACAAAGGCTCAATACACTCAATTTGCTTGTTAACACCTCTCCACTGAAACCTTTGTAATGGTAGTTTATGTTCTACTCACGGACGGCCACCTACACTGTGGCAAGAACGGGCATTGTTCACTAACAATCGGGGACAAAAAAAAAAGAAGTAAGTTTCATCTAACATCTATAATCATGCCTGATGATACAGGGCATCCGAAGAGGGCAGTTGAGATGTTTGCCATGAATAGTGACAAATAGAATCGGTGAATATATTAGCCTTGCCTTAGAACGAAGTAATCTTGCTCAGGCAGTGTAATACAAAAGAGGCACTTCAGATCATATTGTCCTGTCCTTTATGGGCATAATCTGTATATTTAGCACAATATTCTGCTCCTTATTGCTGGGTTAAGTGTAACTACAATCATTCTCTGCTTATATAACTGTTGATGTGCTATTATCTCGCTCTTTTCTGGGCTGGGTATTATAATATTTATTTGAAACGAAGGCCATCCCTCATTTAATATGCTTTCTTTCCCCCAGCTAAAGTGGGGGAGAGGAATGTGTAAACACAGAAAAGTCCTGTAGAAAAAAAATATCCCGGCTTCCCCGCTTTGTGAACGATTTGAGTGCCAATTACGGCTGAAATCCGCCTTTGAGATTATTTGTCCATTTATTTATCGGTCATGTTTACATAGCTGCCAAATCTCAAAGATGTGATTCTGAGAAATGCACAAAATTTAAACCAAATACTTAAAAGGAAAATTATGAGGAAAACAATTATACAGTACATGCACGTGTCAGAGGTGGTTTCCTACCAGTTCAGACCTGTTCGGCCGAATAGGTAGTAACTTGGTGGCCTGGGTCGCTGGAACTGCTAGCGACCCAGGCCTCACACACACACAAACACACATGCACACATGTGTGCACACACACACACGCACGCACGGACTGGTTCTCCTACAGCGCTGCCGTGTTGATTTTTGGTTCTGCATATGCGCAGAACAATGTTCATTGCAGAAATGGTTTTTTTCCCCCCTTTTTTAACGTTTTGCACCAGCTCAGACAATTTTAGATGCAAACGAGCAAATGTGCGGAGCAAATTTTTTTCCGTGCCGAACTGTCAGTAATGCCGGCAGCAACCCACTCCGTGTGTGTGTGTGTGTGTGTGTGTGTGTGTGTGTTTATGTGTGAACATGTGCAGGTGTGCAGGTGCGCACAGACATGGGTATTTATGTGTGTGTGTGTGTGTTTGTGTGTCCATGTATATTTATATATGTATTTCTGTCTGTGTCTGTCTGTCTGCCTGTCTGCCTGCCTGTCTGTCTGTCTGTCTGCGTCCATACATGTTTCGCTAGGGGACTGGTGAAATCTTTAGGATGGTTTTATCATTGTGCCTCTATTCTGTATCGCATGTTTTTTTTTAGAACATACAATATCAAAGTTGGAAGGGACATTGGCGGTCTTCTAGTCCAACCCCCTGCTCAAGCAGGAGCAGTTTTATTTTAAAGTAATATTTGTTTTACATGCTAACAATGACTGCAGTTGTGTGCTTGTTTTTTTTTTTAATTCATTTGTGTATGCTGTCCACCTATATAAATAAATAACGTTAGAAAACACACACACACACACTCACACACATACATACATACATACATACATACATACATACATACATACATACCTGTTGTGGCCCAGCAGGAGCCGTTGCAGTTGCCACCAGACTCCGAGAGTGAGGGTCCCTACGAGTCGGCTCAGGAGGAGGTGGGGGACCCTGGACAGGGTTCTGACTCTGAGCAGGGATCAGAGAGTCTGGTCAGCCACCAGGAGGCGCCTGAGGCATGGAGCAGCGGTGAGATCCAGAGGAGGGGGACTCCTGATTCCATGCCTTGGAGCAGTGGGGAGGAGTCACGAGACAGTGAGTCAGAGCTGAATAGGGAGTTCCTGGACGTTCGTTATAGCCGCGCCCATAGACGCAAGGAGCGTGGGCGTAATTATCAGTGGTAAGGGCTTTCAGCTGTTGATCAGGAGACTCCTCTCCAGGCTATAAAAGGGTTGACTGTGCATACGCCCTTTGCAGCAGTCAACAAAGGACTCCTGCAAAAGTCTTGGTTTTGAAACATAGCCAGCTGGATAGCTGCTTTTCTGTCTTGTCATTGTGAGCTTTGTCCTGGTGGTTTACTGCCACGGAACTGTCTGTCTGTTTGTAAAATAAACCCTGTTCCCTTGTATTGTTCCGGAGCGTGTTCTGTGTGGACGAAGGAGGAAGGGGGGGTCAGAACACATACCTATATACATAATGTACTCCTCACCTGGTTGCAACTCCTGAGTAACTGGTCAATGGGGGATTTAGAAACTGAGTTTGTGCATGGATGGAAGACCAAAAGGAAATATTAGAGGTGTAGATTTGACTTTTTTTTAAAGTGCAATAGGCAATAACAAATTTCTTTTGTTCTGATGCCAGAAAAAAAAATAATCCCTTTAATGGAAGGTTCTTAAAGTGTGTCCAAACTGCAATAAAAACTCCATTCTTGACCGATTTATGAAAATAAGAGGAAGCGATTCTGGTAGTGAGCAGCCTATCATGAACCGGGGTATCCGTGTGCAATGGACGCAAAGATGGAAGGACTCTCTTGAACCGTGAAGCTGAACTATCAGAATTGCCCAGATGGAAGAGAACAATGTGAAAAAACTGATCGGATGTCACTCTTCCCTGTCAAAGTTGCCCTACGGAGGATCTAAGCAGGGTCATCACTGTTAACAAATGAGGTATATCTGATATAACTACATTCAAGAGATATCCTACGGTTAATAGAAGAGCGATTACTGTAAAATGTATGCTGAATCACTCTAACTTCCCCAATGAACCGTATGTAAATATTTGGCTTTGCAAAAAAAAAAATGGCTTCAACTTCTCTGATTCAGTCATGTATTTGCATCTTAATTATTGAACTAAAAGACATCTAGGGAATTGTTTGAGGTTGCTCTTTAATGGGTTTTTTTCCCCCGCCCTGAGTTATTTTTACGCTATTATCATCTCTGGTAACAGCTTCTCTACAGAAGCTCTGAACATCATGGAATAAATGCTTTAACAAGCAATAAATATGTTACCGTGTTTCCCCCAAAATATGACCAGGTCTTATTTTATTTTGACCCCTGAAAAAAAAATGGCTAGGGCTTCTTTTTGGGTGGGTCCATAGGTGGTATTCAGCAGGTTCTGACCAGTTCTGGAGAACCGACAGTGGAAATTTTGAGTAGTTTGGAGAACCGGTAAATACCACCTCTGACTGGCCCCACCCCCATCTATTCTCTGCCTCCTGAGTCCCAGCTGATCGGGAGAGAATGGAGATTTTGCAGTAACCTTCCCCTGGAGTGGGGAGGGAAAGGAGATTTTACAGTATCCTTCTCCTGCCATGCCCACCAAGCCATGCCCACCATGCCACACCCACAGAACCAGTAGCAAAAGTTTTTGGATCCCGCCACTGGGTGGGTCAAATTTTTGACTCACCTCATGGTTGTGCCGTCAACAGACCCGCCCAGCAGTAGCCCGCTGCCATTCCACTTCTGCAGCTGCTTTCCCCCTCTGAATTGATCCGGAGCTCTTTTGTCAGCTACAGAGAGCTTCCTGGAAGACTCTGATGGCAAAATGGAGGCTGGGGGTGATGCCTGCAAGCGGTGGTAAGTGGCCACAGGAGAAGTAGGCCTGCAAAGTGAGGCAGGTGTCGGGGTGTGTGAGGCCTGTTAAGTAGGACAGCTCTACCCCTCCTG
The DNA here is from genome assembly GCF_964273705.1 of Natrix helvetica. Lineage (NCBI taxonomy): Eukaryota > Metazoa > Chordata > Lepidosauria > Squamata > Natricidae > Natrix > Natrix helvetica. The sequence goes on along the minus strand of NC_138549.1, from coordinate 7,935,048 downwards.
CCATCCCCAAACTCGCTTAATTTTTACCTTTGTGCCTCGCCCCACCCCCCACACCCCGGGGTTGGCGGGGTCTTAATTAGGGCTAATTTTGAGATTAGGGCTTAATTTTAACACATGCATTCCAAAACATGATAGGGCTTATTTTGAGGGTAGGTCATATTTTCGAGGAAACCCGGTATTTTTCTTCAAAATGGATCTAATATTTTTGTTGGTTAGTTAGATTAGTTATGTTACATTTTGCTCTCTGTAACAATGCAAAGGAATTGATTTATGATATCTACTGTACTTAGCTCTACGTTTTACAGAAAAGCAATCAGAGGCTACCGAACATAAATGCTTGGGAAATGTCTGATGAAAGTGACATTGTTTATAGGGAGAAGATTAAAAAGCAAAAACAAATAATAATAATGTCATTGTTCATAGAGATGGTCAGGAGTTGGGGAATTGTTCAGAAAAAGAAATCACCTGGTAAATTCCATCAATAAATTTTCTAGAAACAGAGAACTATTCTACCAGCAGCTATCTTTTGTTATTCCATATCCATACATTCACAATGTATGGTCTAGTATCCCCAAATGTTTTACTTTCATCGTTCTTTTTTTTTAATCCTCCATGTTATGTTTTCTTTTCAGCTGATGATACTCAGCTGTATATCTCAACCCCAAACCACCCCAACGAGGCTGTCGAAGTGATGTCCCGGTGTTTGGAAGCCGTCGGGTTCTGGATGGGGGACAACAGACTCAAACTCAACCCCTCCAAGACCGAGTGGCTGTGGTTACCGGCACCTCGGTTCAGCCAGCTGACTCCATCGCTGGCCATAGGGGGCGAACAATTGTCCCCTGTGGAGCGGGCGCGCAATTTGGGCGTCCTCCTTGATGCCCGGCTGTCAATGGAGGACCATGTGGCAGCCGTGGCAAGGGGGGCGTTCCACCAGGTTCGCCTGGTGCGCCAATTGCGCCCCCTACTGGACCGGAGTGCCCTGCGCACGGTCACTCATGCGCTGGTGACGTCTCGCCTGGACTACTGCAATGCCCTCTACATGGGGCTTCCCTTGGGACGCATCCGGAGACTGCAGCTAGTTCAGAACGCAGCCGCGCGGGTTATTATGGGAAGTACACGTTACTCCCACGTAACACCTTTCCTGCGCGAGCTGCACTGGCTACCTGTGGCCTTTCGGGTGCGTTTCAAGGTATTGATCACCATCTTTAAAGCGCTCCATGGCAGAGGACCTAGTTATCTGCAGGATCGCATCCTTCCACATACGTCCCTGCGACCTATCCGCTCACACAGGGAGGGGCTCCTCCTGGTGCCGTCTGCTAGGCAATGCCAGCGGGCGACACCTAGGAGTAGATCCTTCTCTGTGATGGGCCCAACCCTCTGGAATGACCTCCCCCCAGACATTCGAACTACCACCGACCTCCGTTCCTTCCGGCAAAAGTTAAAGACTCACCTGTTTCAATCAGCTGGCCTGGCACTTTCTTAGTTTTACCTCCCAGGGATTTATTTTATTTTAGGGTTTGGGGTTTTAATTGTGATGTTTTTAGGATTAGGATTATTTATTTCTTAGTACAGCCTATCTCCCCCTCCAAATGTATCTTAAATGTAGCTTAAATGTATTTAATTATTATGACTGGTTTTATTGTATTGACTGTACACCGCCCCGAGTCCCTTTTTGGGAGAGGGGCGGTCTAAAAATCTAAGAAATAAATAAAAAATAAATAAAGAGAAATTGATCCTTAAGAAGGACTGCAATGGGTAGCTGTGCCGGAAGAAGTACGCCCAAATAAAATAAAATACCCCAAATTCTAATTACACACCTTTTGTTCCCCTATTTCGGCTCCCATTTACTGTAAGGCTGTCATTCCTAACTGTGGATTAATGGAAGGAAATTAAATCAATAGCTGATGGTGCAGTGGTTAGAGGGCAGTACTGCATGCTGCTTCTGCTGACTGCCGGCTGCCTGCAATTGGGCAGTTCAAATCTCACCAGCTCAAGGTTGACTCAGTCTTCCATCTTTCCGAGATGGGTAAAATGAGGACCCAGAGTCTTGGGGACAATACTGTCACATTGGAAACCTCCCTGAGAGGGGTCTATGGCAGTGATGGCGAATGTTTTTTCTGCTCGGGTGCCAAAGGGGCATGTACAAGTGCATGCCCACATCCATAATGCAATGCCCTCCCCCTGTGCATGCGTACAAAACCCCCCTTTTGCTTCTCCCGCACATGCGCACAGGCCTCAATGAAGCCTCTGGACTTATGGTAGGCCCATTGGGCCATTTTTCGAAATACCTCTGGAATCTCTCAACTGTATTAATATATGCTGTACAGTGAGGATTCCAGGCAGGCGAGCGGTATTCAAGTCCTTCAAACAAACAGCACCGTTACTCTCAATGGTATGTCCCACATGGCATTGTTTTATTCGTCTATAGCAGGGGTGTCCAAACTTGGCAACATTAAGACTTGTGGACTTCAACTCCCAGAATTCCCCAGCCAGCAGAGCTGGCTGGGGAATTCTGGGAGTTGAAGTCCACAAGTCTTAATGTTGCCAAGTTTGGACACCCCTGGTCTATAGACTTTAGGGGTGGGAGAACTGCCTGTTTTTAACAGACAAACCAGGTTAAGGCCAGTGTTCCTTAACTTTGGCAACTATAAGATCACTGAGGAATTATGGGAGTTGAAGTCCAGATACTTTAAAGTTGCCAAGGTTGAGACACACTGCTTTATGCGCTCAAACGTCCCTCAAAAAATTAATTTTGAGATTATTTCTCTCCATAGATCACTGGATTGATTTATAAATGTGTATATTTTCCCATTGCTTAGAGCAATCCCCAAGAAGTGGAATACTTCTTGATGACTCAAGGGCAGCTGTTTTGGGCCGCAATAGATAAATATGTGGTGTAGACGGTTCAGACCTTTCGTTCCATGAAAAGGATATATGAAGGCATCTGTGAAAATATTCCTGGAGGAGCCCCATTGTCATCTATTGATTGACCACATAAACACTTTGAGAGATGAAAACCTAAATGAACTACAAGGAAGACATTAGCTTCCACATCTGAGAGGGATAGAGCTTTTACTTGACAATAGGTAGTGAAGATAAATGTGGCAATTATGGCCCACAGACAGGGCGACAAATGAAGGACTACAGAAATAGTGTCAACAGACATTTGTGACAGATGTTATAAGGATGGCAAGAGACAGGTTGCCAGGCAGGAAAAGCAGGAAAGACACTGACAAATATACTGCGAAGGATAACCATTCAAGGAAGGTCAGAGGAGAGAGAGAAGAGAGAGAGAGAGAGAGAGAGAGAGAGAGAGAGAGAGAGAGAGAGAGAGAGAGAGAGAGAGAGAGAGAGAGAGAGAGAGAGAGAGAGAGAGAGAGAGAGAGAGAAATGAGCTGCAAGTGGAATGCACATATATGCTCAGCAAGAGCAGAATTCTAATAAAACAACAGGAAAAGGAGAAGGAGGACCTTGATCATCAATGCACTTCCATCCACTTCCTTGACCAGAATGCCCTTATATTTTTCCCATGCTTTCTAGCTAGTTTACAAGGCAATTTGGCTTTATCTCAATGGAAGCAACACAACTCCCCTTGTGTCAGGCACAAAAGTTCAAGTCTATGTGTGACATTTCATTGAAAATGCTTTATTGCTAAAAGCCCTCGCACAGGAATTGTCTCATAAGGGTCAACACTAGCAGTGGGTTTCACATTTTATTATGACTGGTTCGCTTTGTGCATGCTCTTCTACTTCATGGGTGCATGTGCCCCTTCCATGCATGTGTCCGGCTTTCCATGCATGTGCTTTGCTCTTGTGCATGCACCCAAACTCAAAATCATGTCTAAATAGGACGACATAGTCCTGGGGAGGGTGGGTGGACCCACCCGCCATTTGGGTGAACCGGTCTGAACTGGCTGAATACCACCTCTGGTCGGCACCTGGTAAGAGTTAGATAAGGGTCAATGGCACTCAAGGAATATTGGACTTAGTTCTCTTGTGGCTACTTAGGGATTCTAGGCTAATTCCACTTTTTATTCTGCCACCAGGTGCTACCAATTCTTTTCCTACACTGTGAGTCTCCTCGATGGGTCCTTGAGTCACCTCAAAGTTTTATTCCAGCAGCTGTCTGGAAAAGTCCAAACACATTCCTCTCTGTGCATAATTCCTCTAAGTAGGTTTGCATAACAAAGCAACCTTCAAGTGAAGCCATTGACTTCTAGAAGTAGGTTGGGGGAAGGCATATTCTCAAAGTGCTTTGCATAAGCCTATCCTATTTTATGGCTGGAATTATTAATAAAGCACTCACAAGGAGGAAAACGGGGAAAGTTCAGGATGGCTGTCAAGTGGAATCTATGTTAGAAACCAAAGAGAGAAGAATACCAGGTCATTGCATCACCAGATTGAACCAAAGTTTTCAGCACTGAGCAGGATCAGGAACAGCATTGTTTGAAACTGATTGCAATGGTGTGTGAGCCTGCAGTAGGGAGGAACACCAGGAATCCATACAATGAGTTTAACTATGGCATCTACCTAGAGCAGGGGTCGCTCAATGAGCCATAAAGGTCCTAACCGGAAGCTCTCTGTTCAGTTCTGGAGCTGACCGGAAGTCCGGTTTCCCCCACCATAAAGTCTCTTCCTAGTGTGGCGTCTTTTTCCCCCTGTCGATCGGAAGTCCACTTCCCCCACCATAGAGTCTCCTCCTAGCGCAACATACTTTTTGCACTATCGGTCCTAACCAAAAGCGCTATCAATTGTAGAGCTGACTGGCAACAGGGAGCCACAGCAGAGGGATGAAAGAGCCGCATGCAGCTCCAGAGCTGCAGATTGCTGACCCCTGCCCTGGAGTCTCAGTTGTTACTTATTTCATCAGACAGGGATGAAAATTTTCACTCTGCCAGTCCTGTTTCAGGTCCTCCCAACCTATTATCTCTTCCCACTTCATTTCTCAAAATATTTAGGATTTGGGAAAGTCAGAGCAGTTCCTCCATCTCATTTACCCACAGCCTTACAGTTCTTCTCAACTAACAAATGCTCTGTCCTACACTTTGGCAATAAAAATCAGAACACCAAATACAAGTTCGGCAGAAACGACCTCGTAGATGAGACCCTTCGAAGCTTCTTCTCCGGTAACATTGTACTGCTAACCAGGGCATAAAAACCTTTGCCAGACCAATTCTCGAATACAGTTCATCTGCCTGGAACCCACACTGCATATCGGACATTAATACGATTGAGAAGGATATGAAAATATCTACAGACACCTGACATCCTGGATTTAAATTGTTTCACCTTCTATCCTCAAAACAACAAACTCAAACTCACATCATCATGGAGGCATCATGTGACATATTGGGACTTTCTCCCCCCTTCACTAAAATGGGTATGGGCGTGGCCAGCATGTGATGCCAGCCCACGGGCCAGAAGTTTGACAGCCCTGTTATAGCGTTTTGCACACCAGAAGAACTAGACACATGGACAGTTTTTACCCACATGTGCTAAACAACTAATCCCCACAACACTGTCAAACTATTTACTAAGAGTGTATTACAGTGGTGGGTTTCACATTTTTTTACCACTGGTTCGCATACCACTGCCTTCTTTTTGACTCACACAGTATACAGGTCCTCAATGGAAGGCAGGTTGGTAGCAATTGCTTTTTCTGTACTTCTAATTATCCATTGAAGTCTGCGTCTGTCTTGATTGGTTGCTGAGCCAGGTACAGAGGTATAGATTACCCCAATGCACTTTACGTACAGTTGCATTTGAAGGTGGCTCAAAAACTACAGCTAATCCCAAATCCAGCTGCTGGGACTAGCCATTTCATCACTGTAATTCAAGTTCTGCATTCACTGTGTTATCTACCAGTGGGTCTCTGGACTCAGTTCAAAGTGATTTGCACTTAACTATAAATCTTTTTGACTCAGCTGCTGCTTAGCTGAAAAACTCTCCCCAGTCCAAGCTGTGAAGAATTTTCTAAAAGAGGTTTTTGAGAATCTCCAACCTAGAAGAGGTTAATGAGTTAGAGGTTCGTGAAAAATATGCAATTGTGATGTAATGTTAGAGAGCCGCTTCTTTCTGGAGATAGTATTGACTCCCTCTTTATGGTTTTTTGCAAAAGGCAATGAAGACCATTCTTGCGAAGAACTTATGGGACACCATTTAGACATTCACAGTGAGGCCATTTCCACTTTTTATTTGGAGTGGATTGGCATTGATTTTGTTTCTAATGGATAGTTGAAGTAGCTGGGGAGTTGAAGGCACTATGTTCTATGATCTTTTCTTTTCTTTTTTTGCATTTTTCATTTGTATAAACCACTGAGAAGGAATCCAATTGGGCACTTTGTAAGTGGGTATAAAACAGGGGTGAAATTCAGCAGGTTCTGGAGTATCGGTAGCGGAAATTTTGAGTATTTCGGAGAACCGGCAAATATCACCTCTGGCTGTCCCCAGAGTGGGGTGGGAATGGAGATTTTGCAATATCTTTCCTCCAGGAGTGGGGAGGGAATGGGGATTTTGCAGTATCCATTCCCACCATGGATACTTCAAACTCCCACAGAACCGGTAGTAAAAAAAAATTGAATTTCATCACTGGTGCAAAATAACAATAACAATAGTCCAGATATTACAGTCGTCAAAAACCAAAGCACACAGTTTATTGATATTGCTGTACCAGGAGACGCCAGAGTCAAAGAAAAAGAACTAGAAAAAATCATGAAATACCGCGACCTGACCATCAAAACCACATGATTATGGATGAAACATGTAGCAGTGATACCCATTGTCATTGGGGCACTTGGCACCATGTCCAAGAATTTTATAAAATACATCAATAAATTGCAGATTCCTGCAATAACACCAGCGGAGCTGCAAAAAACTGCTATTCAGAACTTCATACATTTTAAGAAGATACAGTACTTGATTGATACCTAGGATACTGGCAGAAACCCATATTAACCATCAACACCAGTCAATAATATTTGTGATGCATTTTTGAATGTTCAGTTGATTGAGTTTCATGTTTAATGAATAAAGTATAACAATAATAAAGAATGATATTCTGAATGCAAGGAGCCCTGGGAAATATAGGCATGAATATTCTGCAAAAAGATGAAGCATGTTTGGTAGAAATGGTGAATGAATGAATGAATGAAATCCATTACTGTCCTTTTGCCAGCAAATATAACAAAAAAAAATGTGTTAAGTAAAAGTTATTTCCAGTTTGGTTATACAAACAAATAAACAAATGGCTGATGCTAGATGAAGAAATGACTCTTACCATCACAGTTTGCATGGCTTAAACCTCTAAGAGTTTCAAATAACTATGTATGGCATTTCATTAGGACTTTCTGCTCTAAGTAGTATATCCCTATTATGAGCCATGGTGGCACACTGGTTAGAGTGCAGTACTGCAGACTACTTCTGCTGATTACCTGCTGCATGCAATTTGACAGTTCAAATCACACCAGGCTCAATGAGATCAGTAAAATGAGGACCCAGATTGTTGGGGGCGATATACTGAGTCTGTGAACCGCTTAGAGAGAGCTATAACACAGTGTGAAGCGGTATATAAGTCTAAGTGCTATTGCTATTCACTGATGGGTGTTATCATCTGAAATTTAGATCAGAACATGCCTTCCAGCATGGCAATATGTCAACTGTAGAAGGTGCATGTATATTTGGAGCATGCAGTACTTGGGATCTGATTATAAAAGAGTGCATTTGGTAAATGAATGTAGCATCCCTCTGAAATGATTGAAAGTAGCCGTGTCTTTTCTCAGGAAAACATAAAAAGGTAAAGGTTCCCCTCACACATGTGTTAGTCATTCCTGACTCTAAGGGGGCGGTGCTCATCTCCGTTTCAAAGCCGAAGAGCCAGCGCTGTATGAAGACATCTCTGTAGTCATGTGGCAGGCATGACTCAATGCCAAAGGTGCACAGAACGCTGTTACCTTCCCACCAAAGTCACTATTTTTCTACTTGCACTTTTTAAGTGCTTTCAGACTGCTAGGTTGGCAGAAGCTGGGACAAGTAACAGGAGGTTACTCCATTATGCAGAACTAGGGATTCGAACTGCTGACCTTTCTGATTGATAAACTCAGGATATTAGCTACCACATCCAATTGTTTGATCCTGGAGATATGCATAGCTGCTGAGATACAGTATGCAGCATTGTAGGTATAATACTATTGAAATACTCTGTTCAAATAATCCCCAAAAATCAGCATAGATTTACTCCAAGGTTACCTTCAGACCAATATTCGAGTAAGCAATACCCCAATCAACAAGTTGCCAAAGAGCCATCAGTAAACAACCCAACCAAAGAATCTCTAAGATGGTCCCCACCCATACACCAGAGGGAGGACACCAGAATATAAACTGATAGCAAAAAGCACTCCTTACTAGCACTAGTTACCTAATTAGGGTAATGAAATGTCTGCAAGAAAACAAGCAAACTCAGAGACCACCAAAAACTCCTCCTCCTCCTCCTCCTCCTCCTCCTCCTCCTCCTCCTCCTCCTCCTCCTCCTCCTCCTCCTCCTCCTCCTCCTCCTCCTCCTCTTCCTTTCAACCCTGAGCTACCCATATTTTCCTTTACTAATGTATATTATTTATCCCTCTGTGTTTTAAGTTCTTGAATTTCTCCTAGGCATTTTTCTCTCCCTTTTTTCTCATAATAGCATAGCTAGTATATTTATTAAAGTCAGAGAACTAATAATTGCCCTTGGTCTTTGAAAATCCTCCTACACACCAATTATTTTCTTTTTCTGTGCACCTCGCTCCCCAATACGTATATATGAAAGGTCCTTGGGACACTCTGAGGTTGTCTGTTTTCTTGCAGATGTTTCATTAACCAAATTAGATAATGTAATTGCCATGATGGAGCTACCTAGTTTGAATGATGAAACAATCACAAGAAAACAGCCAAGCTCAGAAAATGTAAATACTACTTTAATAATGCCTTGGTAAGACCACACTTAGAATACTGCAACCAGTTTTGATCATCACTGTGTAGAAAAGGTGTTGAGATTATAGAAAGAGTGCAGAGAAGAGCAACAAAGATGATTAGGGGACTGGAGGCTAAAACATACAGTATAAATAGTATAGTCTTTATTGTCATTGTACAAAATAAATACAACAAAATTGGTTATATAAAGAACAGTTGCTGAAATTGGGTATCTCTAGTTTGATGAAAAGAAGGACTAGTAATGACATGATAGCAGTCTTCCAATATCTCAGGAGCTGCCACAAAGAAGAGGGAGTCAAGCTATTCTCCAAAGTACCTGAGGGCTGGACAAGAAGCAATGGGTGGAAACCAATGAAACGTAGAACTAAGAAGAAATTTCCTGACAGAACAATTTATCAGTTGAACAACTTGCCTCCAGAAATTGTTTAATGCTCCAACACTGGACGTTTTTAAGAAGAGTTTGGATAACCATTTGTCTGAAATGGTATAGGGCCGTGATGGCGAACCTATGGCATGCGTGCCACAGATGGCACACGGAGCCATTTGTCAGGGCACGTGAGGCGTTGCCCTGTCAACTGGCCAGCTGACTTCTCCCTCCTTTTGATGCCATTTTTCGCCCTCCGAAGGCTTCCTTGAGGCCTCTGGAATGTGAAAAACCGGCCTGATGGGCAAACCGGAAATTCAAGAACATACTTCCAGGGTGCTTGTAGGGCTGGTTTTAGCCCTCCGGAGTGTTCAGGAGCCTTCAGGAGGCTTCCCTGAAGGCTCCGGAGGGCTAAATCCGGCCCTACAAGCAACCTGGAAGGGCCTCCAGGGGGCGGGGGAGGCTGTTTTCACCCACCCCCCCGGCTCCTATAAAGCCTCTGGATCATGGGGAGGGCAAAAAAAGTACACAAAAAATGGGGGGCAGCACTGGTCATGGGCGCATGCACACTGGGGTCATGCGCAAAGCATTATGGGTGTGGCACGTCCACGCACGACCTCCCTACACTCCCCCCTGCTTTTGGCACGCGAGCCAAAAAAGGTTCACCATCACTGGTATAGGGTTTCCTGCCAGAGGAGTGGGTTGGACTAGAAGATCTCCAAAGTCCCTTCCAACTCTTCCATTCCATTCCATTCCATTCCATTCCACTTCTATTCTATTCTATTCTATTCTATTCTATTCTATTCTATTCTATTCTATTCTATTCTATTCTATTCTATTCTATTCTATTCTATTCTATTCTATTCTTCTATTCCTTTGCTACAAATATTATCATTGATCAATACATGTATTTTCAAGGACTTTTTATGCTTGAGAAATATCAATGGACTTGATTCTTTCCATACTATATATCAGCCCATGGAGGTGATCTGAAGGTGACAATAAAGCATTCTGGAGAACTAGATTTCCCTGGTGGATCAAGCTGCAGCAGCAGCAGTTATGTTGGATACTGCACGGACAATGCCCATGTCTTCGTCCATATTATCCGTGCCCCCAGGCTGTCAATCAAATTGAAACATGGGCTTTGATTCACACTTGGCATCCTTTCTGATCTACAAGATTTAACAGATTAACAGAGTTGGAAGGGACCTTGTAGGTCATCTAGTTGAACTCCCTGCCCAAGAAGGGGACTCTAACCATCCCTGACAAACAACTGTCCAATCTCCCCTTGAAAGCCTCCAGTGATGAAGCTCCCACAACTTCTGAAAGCAAGTTGTTCCGTGGGTTGATTGCTCTCACTGTCAGAAAATTTATCCTTGTTTCCAGGTTGAATCTCTCCTTTTTCAGTTTCCATCCATTATTCCTTGTCTGGGTGCTTTGGAGAATAGCTTGACCCCCTCTTCTCTGTGGCAGCCTCTCAAATTTTGGAGGACTGTTATCATGTCTCCCCTGGACCTTCTTTTCACTAGACTAGCCATGCCCAGTTCCTGCAACTGTTTATCATATGTTTTAGCCCCCAGTCCCCTAATCATCCTGGTTGCTCTTCTCTGCACTCTTTCTAGAGTCTCCACATCTTTTTCATAGTGTGGTGACCAAAAATGGATGCAGTTTTAGTTGACTTTCCCTATCCAAGGACTCAAAAATTTACCTCAAACCTGGTCATGCTAGTTGTTTATTGGGAGACTGGTAGTTTGACCTCACAAGGTGAGGTGCCAAATCTGTTTCAGCATATTCATACAACCAACCAGGCCATCTGCAATCTACAAATTATCCAACTCCTCAACTTCAGAACTCGATGGGAGCAATTCAGCTGATCAATTATCTACTTATTAAATGTCCACCTAATGGATGAGAGTCTTATTTCCTATTCACCTTAAATCAGGCTTAATAAATTCATGTTATAATCCATATGTAATGAGTTCTCAAAATATCTTGCCAACGAAGAAATAAATTTATTCTATATAATCTCTTGAAGAGTGTAGCTTCCTTTTTTTTTTTTTACATAAGATAATTTGTCAGCTTTGCAATAGTCCCGTATCACAGTTTTGTACAGCTGTAACTTAATTGGATAAATAGATTTTATTTTCCAGCATGGTCTGGCTGACAATCTTGCATCCACTAAGAGATCAAAAGGGAAGTCCACTGTTCTGTCTTGGCCATGAGTTTGTGAACATTAAGAAAGATAACTCCTTCCTTCTCCCTTACCTAGAACTAGATAACAATCTGGCTCCTGAGGAAGCTTCAAATATGTGTCATGGAAATAACAGAATAGCAATAGCAATAGCACTTAGATTTATATACCACTTCACAGTGCTTGTACATCCCTCTCTAAGCAGTTTACAGAATCCGCATATTGCCCCCAACAATCTGGGTCCTCATTTTGTCAACCTTGGAAGGGTAGAAGGCTGAGTCAACCTTGAGACCATCGGGGTCAAACTGCAATATGGCATTCTAACTACTGCACCACCATGGATTGATGGATGGATGGATGGATGGATGGATGGATGGATGGATGGATGGAAGGAAGGAAGGAAGGAAGGAAGGAAGGAAGGAAGGAAGGAGAAGAACAATAGCACTTAGACTTATATACTGCTTCATAGTGCTTTTACAGCCCTCTCTAAGCGGTTTACAGAGCCAGCCTCTTGCCCCCAACAATCTTCCTCCTCATTTTACCTAGCTCGGAAAGATGGAAGGCTGAGTCAACCTTGAGCCTGGTGAGATTCGATCTGCCAAATTGCAGGCAGCCAGCAGTCAGCAGAGGGAGCCTTCAACACTGCACTCTAATGACTGCACCACTGCAACTCAGAATAGAATAGAATAGAATAGAATAGAATAGAATAGAATAGAATAGAATAGAATAGAATAGAATAGAATGGAATGGAATGGAATGGAATGGAATGGAATGGAATGGAATGGAATGGAATGGAACGGAACGAGCTGGAAGGGACCTAGGAGTTCTTCTAGTCAGCCCCTGGGTCAAGCAGGAGAATCTATACTATTTCAGATAAGTGGCAATATAGTTTCTTCTTAAAAACATCCAGTGATGGACCATCCACGATTTCTGGAGGCAAGCTGTTCCACTGGTTGATTGACCTCACTATTAGGAAGTTTCTCCTTAATTCCAGATTGCTTCTCTCTTTGGTTAGTTTCCAACCATTGTTTCTTTTCCTGCCCCCCCCCCCTCCCAGTGCTTTGGAGAATAATTTGACTTCCTCTTCTTTGTGGCAGCCCCTCAAATAATGGAACACTGCTGTCATACCTCCAACAGTTCTTTTTTATTTTTTTCTTTAGATTAGTCAAACCCAAATCCTGCAGCCCTTCCTCTTATGTTTTACTCCCTAGGCCTTTGATCATCTTCGTTCCTCTTCTCTGAACTTTTCCAAAGTCTCAACATCTTTTTTGTAGTAGTGCAAAAAAGAATACCGCAACCAATAGTGCAAAATTGGTTGCAGTATTCCAGGTGTGGTCTTACACGTTCCATTTGAAAAGGGAAGGGAAAAGTAGGTGAACATTCAAAAGAATTGGTTAATTATGATTAAAATGGAGGAAGGGACATTTATCCAGTAGACATTGTCTTCTTCCGTTAAGATTCCAAAAATTAGAATATTCCCTATTACATTTTTGTACGCAATATTTGTTTATTTTTGGATCCGAAATCCATTTCAAATAACAGCAGCCTCTTTTTTTTTCTGAACAAATTGTACAGCTACAAATTTATATATGATGTTCTGGGCATTTGTGGATTATATTTATTTTGATTCTATGAAATCTTATTGTGAGCTATGTCGGACGATCACATATAAGTGGCCGTAGAGGTACATGCAATCATACTTACATATTGATCGAGTTTGATCTTGATTGGCCTTTTCAAAATCCTTTTTCAAAACTCCACAGACAGGAGGGATTTGAGGAGACATTCAGAGAAGGAAACAAATCTGTATTTTGTGAAACAACTGCTTGTGATTTCCCATAATACAAACTGTTATAAAAAGGATATACAGTATATCTCAGATACTGTCAAGCACAGGATAAATCCAGAAAGTCAAGCAAGTTAAAAAATCCTTCCAAGTAGTGATGAGTTCTTCGGCAACCCAGGAACAGAACAGTGAACACAAAACATTTTTCCTGTTTTGTTTTGTTTTGTTTTACCCTGCAGCAAAATTTTCTACAAATGACACTTTAAAACAACAACAACAACTAGTAGCCAGAAATCTCCAGAAGGAGAAATATTCATAAGATTCCTTTTGGTATCAGCTCTGGTTAATTCTCAATATTAAAGAAATGTACTGAAAAATTGTAAAGATATTTATTGGCTTGGGATGCAATTTGGAAAGACTGCAACCATAATGCCAAACGTCACTTCAGCCCATTACTAAGGGTGTTTTCTGGAGTTGTAGCGCTGCTTTGAAAGCATGGCTGTCGTGCTGTGGAAAACGGGAGATTCAGGCAGTGGAAATGAGTATATTTATTGCAAGCTTAAGCTCTATACAAGAATATGAACTATTAACGGCCAAGGGAAATTAGCAGGAGTTAAGAATAGAACAGAATGAAGGGCGGGCTGGACTAAGATCTCTTGTGGGTGTGCAGGGACCCTTGACTCATGACATAATTGATCCCTCCCTCAGGCTCAGCCTGGTCATATCCTACAATGACAGAAAAATGTTTGGTAATTGTGGGGGTAGTGCTAAAGGAGGAGGAGCAGGAGGAGGAAGGGGGTGGGGGAGGAGGAAAGGGGGAGGAGGGGGAGGAAGGGGAGGAAGAGTAGTGGGAGGAAGGGGAGGAGGAAGAGGGGAGGAAGGGGAGGAGGAAGAGGGGAGGAAGGGGAGGAAGAGGAGGGGAGGAGGAGAAGGAAGAAGAAGAGGAGGAAGACTAGGAGAAAGGAGAGGAGGAGGAAGAGAAGGAGGAAGAGGTGGAGGAGGAGGAGGAAGAGGTGGAGGAGGAGGAGGAGGAAGAGGAGGAGGATTATGCCTGGTAGTAATGAAGCAAATTGTGTGAATTATATCCTTAATTCTAATCCACACAAGTTGGCTGGTAATGTAATTGTCATGGAAGAGACATTTCAATCCACTTTGTAGGCCAAAGATTGAGATACATTTGCTTCTACGGTTTTCATTTTCCCTTTGTAATATCTATCTGTAAATGGAGGGGAATATGGTTGGTCACCAAATTTTGTAGCAATCACCGCCACTTAAGGCAGACTTATGCATTCTTACGCATTCATCTATGGGCTTTTGATGAATACACAAACCTAACTGAGTAAATATGAGGGGTGTGATGGCTCAGAGGTTAAAGGCACTGAACCTGTCAGCTAGAAACCTGCCAGTCTGAGTTTGAGACCCAAGTGCTACACAATGGAGTGAGCTCCCGTTACTTGCCCCATCTCCTGCAAACCTAGCAGTTTTAAAGCATGCACATGTGAGTAGATAAACAGGTATCAGGTGGGAAGGTTATGGCATTTTGTGCACCTCGGCATATAGTCATGCTGGGCACATGACCATAGAAATGTCTTCAGATAAAACTGGCTCCTTCAATCAAGAAATGAGATGAGCATCTCTCCTGAGAGTCATTCATGACTAGACAGAGGAAACCCTTGCCTTCAACTGATAAAGTTTCATCAAATCAGTGTCAAAAACCACACAGAGAGATTTGTTCCCCACAAGGATGATTTGTGTTCAATCTGGTCCTCCAATTTTACACCCGTTGCTTCTATCACTGAGTCCTTCATATCTGGCCAACCTCTTCTTCTCTTTTCTTCCACCTTTTCCAGCATTATGGACTTCTCAACCCAAATGGGATTCTATCTTGGGTACCAAAAAAGGAAGACACCATCTGCTTAGATTTATTGAAGAGATTAAGAAAATCATTTTTACTCCTAAGAATACACCTGTAAACTAGGATGTCTATTTAGATATTGTAATTGCCAAAGTTAGGGAAAGCTTCAGACATTAACTTTTAAAGAATACAATGGAATTGTTTTATCTGTGCAGCTAGTGTCAAAAACTATTAATGTAACTAATATATGTTTCCAGAAACAGATGTCATGGAAATATGCCGGGGTTATATTTTTGGTATACATTTTAAGGAAAGCCCTGAATTATATACCATGTCTGAATTTCAGATATCGCTTGCTTCCTCCCAAAATATTTCAATTCCTGTGATCAAGAAAAAAAGTATTATTATTATTATTATTATTATTATTATTATTATTATTATTATTATTATTATTATTATTATTATTATTATTATTATTATTATTATTATTATTATTCAATTGTATCACAGCGGCCAGTTGTTTCGCCGGATTTGGCATTGATTACTAGTCGGGCCCCACCCAGGGGCCTAGGACGTCGTAATGTATTTTCGTAATATATGTGCAGATCCAAGCAGTGCAGCTTTTTGCATTTGACTGATGGTGATTTTGTCAAGTTTTAACTGTTTTAATTGTAATTCCAGTGCTTTTGGAATAGCACCCAGTGTGCCGATTACCACTGGAATTACCACTGCTAGTTTGTGCCATAATCGTTGAATTTCAATTTTTAAGTCCTGGTATTTCGCGCTTTTTCATGTTCCTTCTCCTCGACCCTGCTATCACCTGGTATTGCGATGTCTATGATTGTAACCTTCTTTTTCTCAACCAGTGTGATGTCTGGTGTGTTATGCGCTAGTATTTTGTCTGTTTGTATACGAAAATCCCACAGGATCTTGACCATCTGATTTTCGGTGACTTTTTCAGGCTTATGTTCCCACCAGTTTGTTGTTGTTTTAATATTATAATTTTTGCACAAATTCCAGTGGATCATTTGTGCTACTGAATTGTGCCGCAATTTATAATCAGTCTGCACAATTTTTTTACAGCAGCTGAGTGTTATTATTATTATTATTATTATTATTATTATTATTATTATTATTATTATTATTATTATTATTATTATTATAGTTCAAGTGTATATCTTCAGTGAGATAGTGGGCTTTAGAGGGTTTTCCTTTCCCAAGATATTATGGTGAAAAGCCGTGAAAAATATTTGTTTTATCCTCTAAAGGTTCCCCTTGCACATATATGCTAGTCATTCCTGACTCTAGGGGGCGGTGCTCATCTCCATTTCAAAGCCAAAGAGCCAGCGCTGTTGTAGACGTCTCTGTGGTCATGTGGCCGGCATGACTAAACACTGAAGGTGCACAGAACGCTGTTATCTTCCCACCAAAGGTGGTTCCTATTTTTCTATTTGCATTTGTACGTGTTTTCGAACTGCTAGGTTGGCAGAAGCTAGGACAAGTAATGGGAGCTCACTCCATTATGCAGCACTAGGGATTTGAACCACCAAACTGCTGACCTTTCTGATCAATAAGCTCAGTGTCTTAGCCACTGAGCCACTGAGTCCCTTGTATTGCATATCACAGACTGTGACTTCAATCCTAGGTAGAGGCAGACATTTCTCTCTTTGGGTACAATGAGAATATATGCATATGCTGAGAAAAACTCCACATTGGTGACAGTAAGGGCATCTGGCCAGTAAACACCCAGCTCCATTCAATTGCCCAGTCTCCACCCTGTGAGGAGGTGGAGAGGATGATTGTGCTTTCCAGGCTACCGTAACACCTCCTACATTAATAATACTAATTTCTACATTACCATTTCTTCTTTTCAACAAAACTGAAAAAGTAAAGACTTGCCAATCTAACTTTATAGTTTGCCCATTTCACAGGGTGGCCAACTGAGCAGAAATAGTCGTGTTTCTTTTTTTTTCTTTCCAGCGAAAAAGTGAACCTGGGAAATGTCTGATTCATTAATTTTTAATCACTTGTGGATGCTTTCATTTTAGCAACAAGTCGTATCCATTGCCACATTCTGTACTTTATGTTCTTTCTCTCTTGAGCAAATACAAAACAAGAATACCCAAAGAATTAAAAGGAATCAATTAGTTCTTACTGTCCCTTATATATACGTTCTTTTTTTTTTTTTTCTCCTCAAGGGCTGCATTTTCCCACAATTAAAATGCATAGTTTTCAATGTTTCCTGCAGTATTCTAGTAATTATGGATTCCTTTTGGATAAAAACAGTGCTTAAGCAATTTAAAAAAAAACCCTCATTACGGAAGCAGTTTAGGTTATGGTTTACTCATTCACCAGTGTATTATCCCTAGATAGCCATCTCAAAGTATATTTTCTTTTTGAGGTATTACATCTATTTTGTGTTTTAGTGCAATTGGTAGGGTAAATAAATAACTCGACCTTCACTCGCTTGACTGTTAAATTTATCTCTCATGAAATCTATTCAAAATTACAGCAAATTTCATCTTTAAAACCTCAACTCTTTGTTTAGTTGGACACTCTATTAAATAGACAAACTATACAGAAAAAAACTAATATTTTTCAAGGCTTTTCACAATTATATTTTGGGAAGGAAAATCCCTCTAAAATCCACTATTTCACTGAAGGTACATACTATAATACATACATACATACATACATACATACATACATACATACATACATACATACATATGTGCGTACATACATACATACATACATACATACATACATACATACATACATACATACATGTTGTGGCCCAGCAGGATCCGGTTGAGCTGCTGATGGACTCAGATAGCGAGGAACCTTATGAGTCTGCCCTGGACGATGTGGAGGACCCTGTGCAGGTTTCAGACTCAGAGCAGGGACCAGAGAGGCTGGTTGGCCCCAGGAAGCGCCTGAGGCATGGAGCAGTGGGGAGGATCAAAGGCAGTTTGTCCCTGATGCTAGATTAAGCACAGGTGGTTGTGGATTGGCCCCTCCCAAGAGAGATTATAGGTGAGGTTTTGGGAGGGGACATTTGCAGGAAACAACCATTCAAATTAGTAGTTAAGAAAATATATCTGTGTATTCTAGCCGTGTCTGTTCGTTTGGACTATCTGCCTTGCTTCATTTGAATTATCTGGGTTGCTGCAGAGCTACTCTATTGAACGTGAGTTGTCTGGGCCCTCAGCCAAAGGATTCGTTATCTCAGTAATTAAACAGTGGCAAACAGCCAAGCCTGTGTTCTGGTTTATTCACAGGCGTGGAGAGTGGATCAGAACACACACACACACACACACACACACACACACAGACACACACACACAGTATATATATATATATGGAAAATAATCAAGGAGAGAAGCAACCTAGAATTAAGAAGAAATTTCCTGACAGTGAAAACAATTATTCAGTGGAACGACTTGCCTCCAAAAGTTGTGAATGCTCCAACACTGGATAACCATTTGTCTGAAATGGTGTAGGATTTCCTGCCTAAGCAGGGGGTTGGACTAGAAGATCTCCAAGGTCCCTTTCAACTCTGTTATTCTATATTCTACATTCTACATATGGAGTAGATCTCACCTTAACCTGTATGATTGAGAGTCATACAAACAGAGGCAGAATAGTTAGCACATGGCACAGTGACATACAGATATTAAGCTAGAACCTTCAAATCACCACCATCATCTTCCTCACCAGCATCGCTCTTTATTTAGGAGATGCACCTGTCCCTTCTTAAACATTCTCCTTACTCTTTCTTGAGATCCATTGCAACACAATAAGTAGAAATAAGAGAATTTTGGGAACAGCCTAATAAGAATGAGATAATTTCACTTCCAGCATCCCTTCTAACTCTGTTATTCTATTCTAAAAAAGAAAGAAAGAATTAAGCACCGCAGGAAAACCACCACCAAATTTGAACGGGAGTCTTTTCTAAGTCAAATGTCAGGTTCCGAAGGGTTAATGAAACCAGCCAAACACAGAAACGGTTTGTAAATGTGGTTTGTGTTCTTCCTTCAGAAGGAACTGACCAACAAAGCACTAAGGCAATGAATAAATTGTCAGATCTGCCACCCGGTGCTTCCTACCACCTTTTATAGCTACATTGGCAATTAAGATAAGTCACACCCCATGTGTGCGCACACCCATCACCTTGTGACCCAGAGAGAAAACCACCCAGCAATTAATCATGGATAGTTAGCAGGAGTTTCTTCAGCTTGTGGAGGTGGGATGGTGAGTCTTGGCAGCTGGCCCAGTCTTCTCCCCTGAATGGCAGCTCCAGGCCTCTGGGCTGGCGGGAGCTGACATGCAGCCCCCTACCATGAAGACAACCTCTGGGGAGCTACGAATTACAGTTAGTTTGGAGTTGAAGGACCCCTTTCCCCCAGTTTTGTGTGATGTCTCCAGTGGAATCTTGCTACCAGGTGAGGTGCCCTACTGTCCTTGCTATGAACCCAAGATGCCTCTGACAGGGGTAACCTTTCCATAAAATAAGGTATTGTAACCGTCCCCTGTGCCACCTGGAATCTAGTATATCTGGCACTATATAGTGCTGTTCCCCACCTACAGTAACCGGGGCTGGCGGCCGTAGTGGGTCTCTTCTGATATCAGAGGCCTGAATTGATCGGAGCAGGCTGCAGTGGAAGACTGGATGTGTTTTCCCCAGTAGAAGGAGGAGTCTTAGCTGCTCTGTGACCGGGTTAATAACTCGCACGACTGGGACGGGAGCTGACATCAAATTATTATTTTTTTTAATCCAATATTGAAAATGAAGCACTGTCTGTGATGAACTGCTTGCGGTTAGTTGTGTATTAAAATGCCCTTGTCTTTTCTTTATGTGCAGTTTCGGAAAAGGTGTTACGGTGCATATGATGTCCTTCAACATAGATGGAGGAACACCTCATGCTGGTGAGATAAAATGCTGATACTGGGTGAATGTCATTTAGTTATAATCCTATTTATTTTACCTTGGGGATCCCCAACCTCTGGGCCGTTGACCATTACCAGGCCATGGCCTATTCGCACCATACGTATGATGGGCTGTTGCACATGTGTGCATCCCAACACACATGAGCAGGAAGTGCTGGCACTCAGGAAAGTGGAGGGCACTCACAGCCCCATTCATGTGAGTGGCTAGTGCTGGTTCACCCAGCCCTACTAATACATGAAGTTGTGCAGGTGCGCACATGCACAACTGCAGAAAACCATCGCCTCTTTTTTCATATTTCTATGAACTATTTGATACCTATTTTATTTGCTCAGTGCGGAATGTTACAGGTCTATCCTTTGAAGCTGCTTCTGATACGAATAAAGAAAGGTTGGTTTGATGCATAGGGTAGTAGACTCAGGTTATCTTCTTTCAGTTCTGAATGCAAGAAAAGCAGTCCTGAAAAATATTGCAAGACAGTTGCGTGAAGGCAAGACTACCATATTTTTCAGAGTATAAGATGCTTCGAAGTATAAGACGCACCTGGCTTTTGGGGAGGAAAACAAGGGGGGGGGTGAAATCTGGCTCTGCCTCCCAGCAATTTGCCTCCTTGCAGCAAAAAGCACACAGTACAGACGATATACACTGTTTGTGGTGTTACATTTCAGACTATACTTTTACAAATGCCGTTAAAGTTGATGTCGCTTTCTGGAAGTATACATTATTCTCTGCTATTTACAAGAAGATACTATAGCACTGGGCCTCTTCAGATCAAGCATGTATTTTAAAAAGCTTCTTCATTTTGTTATGTTGTCTAGAACAATAATAAAGCAGTCTTTAAAAAAATAAGTCTAATGATTTGAACATTCTATAGGCATTTATAGTTATTGACTTACCTCCTTGCAGCAAAAACAGCCTGTTTCAGTTTAGCATGATTAGAAGAAGAAAAAATCTGCCTCTGCCTCCCAGCAATTTGCCTCCTTGCAGCGAACAGCAAACAGCCCATTTCACTTTCAATTTTAATTTAAGTACAGGCCACCCGATGATCAGCTGTTTCCGGCTGCAGGGATTACCATAGCCTATTGCTGCCTCCGGAAGCCCCATTTTCTCTGTTTGCTGCAAGGAGGTAAATTGCTGGGAGGCAGAGGCCGAATGGTGGGGGCTGGTGGGTGGGTGGGTCTACATTTGGTGTATAAGACACACCCAAATTTTCACCCTCTTTTAGGTGGGAGGGAAGTGTGTCTTATACTCTGAAAAATACAGTAAATTAAAGGCACAAGCACACACATACAAAAAAAAATCTACCTACTTATCTATCATAAACCTTGTTGCTTTTATGAATGTAAGTATATCTGCAAAATAGGAGAGGCTGGGATTTGTAAGTATGACAGCAAAAGGACATATAATATACTCATGTTCTTTTGGTATCAGAGTAACGCTAACTTCCCTGATAAGATTACAAAAGGAGGCAGCATATTTCAGTTTAGAGGTGAAAGAGTACAGAAAACAGGGCTCTTAACAGCAAATTTCAAAGCGTGTTTACATGGACCATGAAACTAGATGTTGTACAAACCCTACATAGCTCAGTTATTTTGCAAAAATGACACCCAAAAATTGTTTGGACCACTGAGCTGGCTCTTTCTCTCAAAGATTCATGATATTAAAAAGATGCCAGAATACAAAAAAAGAAGCTGAGACTCTAGAAAGAGTGCAAAGAAGAGCAACAAAGGTGATTAGGGGACCGGAGGATGAAATTTACGATGACTAAGTTGCAGGAACTGGGTATGTCTAGTGTAATGAAGGGAAGGACTAGGGGTAATATGATAGCAGCCTTCCAATATTTGACAGGCTGTCACAGAGAAGAACGGCTCAACCTGTTCTCCAAAGCACATGAAGGCAGGACAAGAAACAATGGGTGAAAGATCATTACAGAGAGAGATTCAACCTAGAGCCAAGAAGCAATTTCCTGACAGTGACAGTAAGTACAAGTGCAATTAAAAAGTTAAGACCTGGTTAGTACTTTGAAGTATGACCCACACAACCTAAGGCTGTAAGCTTAACTGGAAAATCAGTATCTATTGATGAAAACAAAAAGAAATTAAACTCTTATTCTTGGCAAGAAAACTACAGGGATATGTCCATGTAGCCATGTAGCCATATGAGCTGAAGTTAGCTTGTTAAGTCTTTACCTTTTCAGTTATTGTTGAAAAAAAAGGAAATGGCAGTGTAGAAATTATTATTATTAGCATAGGTTGTTGTTTGCTTCTCCTTTATGTCTTATGGGAGGAGTCAATCATCTCCAAGCCTTACTCCCAAATCGCCCCTTTTGTCTTAACTGTTCTTGCCTTCTGGCAGCTCTGCGAATGTGTGCACTGGGAACAGGCTCCCCCTGTTCCTCTGCCTTGCTGATGTCAGAGACCCCAGAGGCTCCGGAGGCAGCACATAACTCCCAGATGGCTCTGGCCCCTTTTCTGCCTCTAAGGCAGAGCCCTCGTCTGAGCCTTCCCCAGACTTCAGGACTGGCCCAGGTTCCTCCCCAACCTCCTCACTGTCCAACTCTGCTGCCAGCTCCACAGGCTGCCGATGGAGCACAACACTAGCTGTATCTATGCATAGCATCAGGGAGCAGGTGTTAAGCTAAGAATGCTGTGTGACCCAGCAGGAGCCGTTGGAGATGCCACCAGACTCCGACAGCGAGAGTCCCTATGACTTGGCTCTGGAGGATGTGGAGGACCCTGGACAGGGTTCCGACTCCGAGCAGGGATCAGAGAGGCTGGTCGGCCACCAGAAGGCACCTAAGGCATGGAGCAGTGGTGAAAGCCAAAGGGAGGGTGCTCCTGATGTCATGCCTTGGAGCAGTGGGGAGGAGTCACGGGACAGTGAATCAGACATCAGCAGTGAGTTATTGAATGCTCGCTACCGGTGCGCTAAGCGGCGTCAGGAGCAATTGCGCAGTTACCAGAGGTAATTGCACTCAGCTGATGATAGTTAGACTCCTCTTCAGACTATAAAAGGACTGCTTGTGCACACGCCTTTTTGCAGAAGTCAATGCAGGAACTATTGTGGGAGTACAGTCTTGTGAGCGTGGCACGCTGGATAGCTGCTATTGCGTATCAGTGCCGGAGGGTTCTGAAGGTCAAGTTGTGTTGGATTGCTGCCAAGGATCTGTCTTGTCTGTGCAATAAACCTCGTGAAGTATCTTTGGCTCGGAGTGTGTCTGTGATTGTGGGGGAAGAGGGGGGTCAGAACAGAAGACCATGAAATCTATATGAAATCAGCTGATCATGCTCATAGAAGATACAGAAGTCCGATCCGTCGAGAGAGTCAAGACCTCAGTTGGCTGTCTCTGTCTCCCTGAACGCAAAGCAAAGATAGCATTTCTCGATCTCCCACACGACAATATAGGAAGTTCTCTGCAGGATCCCACAGACAGCTGACACACACACCCTACCTCCCAAATACTACCTTGCAAAAGCTAAGAGCCAGCCTGCCAGATTTTCTTCTAAGGAAATCTGTTTGAATAAGCTGCAAGACTTACCCACAAACCTGTGACATTTTGTCAATGAAAAGAAAATTGTCTCTAGAATGAAATGTGAAACCACTCCCTCCCCAATTCTTCTTCGCTGGAAACAGGATATTTTAATGTCCACATTCTATTGTACTCTGGGAAGGTCAACAGTACTGTGGCTTAATGTGACCTTTTCAGAATCCCCTGTGGTTCTTATATTGGCTCATGCAGACCGATGACATAAATTAAGCATTGCAGGAGCAACAATAACAACAAAAACAACAACAGCAGCAACACCTTTGCCTGTTATCCACACACACAAAAAAAAAAACAGTGGTTACAGCCTGGGAAAATAAGATAAAGGCACACAGGCTTGCCTGAATAATGAATTGATACAATTCCAAATAGTTTGGTGACATAAATTATAGTGCAGTACAGTGCAGTGGAATTGATGTGCATTCCATTAAATAGAACTCAGCTGGTTTTCAAGTGTGCTTGGTGCAAACTTAATATTTATATTTTTGTTTCCAGAGTCAGATATTGTGCCAGGATGATTTAGGCCCAATGCAGGACAGTTATAGATGTTGATATACTGTTCTTAATGCAAAACTATTTTGTAGTTTCCTTCTAATTTTTATTTATTCAATTTCTATAGCTGTCTATCTGAAACCAATTGACTCTTTCCATCTACCATATTAAGCTCACCTGAGATGCTATGAAACTAATCTACAGTGGGGCAAAAAAGTATTTAGTCAACCACCAATTGTGCAAGTTCTCCCACTTAAAAAGATGAGAGAGGCCTGTAATTGGCATCATAGGTAGACCTCAATTGTGAGAGACAAAATGTAAAAAAAAAGACCAAACAATCACATTGGCTGATTTGGAAATAATTTATTTGCAAATTATGGTGGAAAATAAGTATTTGGTCACCTACAAACAAGCAAGATTTCTGGGTCTCACAGACCTGTACCTTCTTCTTTAGGAGGCTCCTCTGTCCTGCACTCATTACCTGTATCAATGGCACCCGTTCGAACTTGTCATCAGTATAAAAGACACCTGTCCACAACCTCAAACAGTCACACTCCAAACTCCACTATGGTGAAGACCAAAGAGCTGTCAAAGGACACCAGAAACAAAATTGTAGACCTGCACCAGGCTGGGAAGACTGAACCTGCAATAGGCAAGCAGCTTGGTGTGAACAAATCAATTGTGGGAGCAATAATTAGAAAATGGAAGACATACAAGACCACTGATAATCTCCCTCGATCTGGGGCTCCACGCAAGATCTCACCCCGTGGGCTCAAAATGATCCCAAGAACGGTGAGCAAAAATCCCAGGATCACACGGGGGGACCTAGTGAATGACCTGCAGAGAGCTGGGACCAACGTAACAAAGGCTACCATCAGTAACACACTACGCCGCCAGGGACTCAGATCCTGCAGTGCCAGACGTGTCCCCCTGCTTAAGTCAGTCCATGTCCGGGCCCATCTGAAGTTTGCTAGAGAGCATTTGAATGCTCCAGAAGAGGATTGGGAGAATGTCATATGGTCAGATGAAACCAAAATAGAACTGTTTGGTAGAAACACAACTCGTCGTGTTTGGAGGAGAGAGAATGCTGAGTTGCATCCAAAGAACACCATACCTACTGTGAAGCACGGGGGTGGCAACATCATGCTTTGGGGCTGTTTTTCTGCAAAGGGACTAGGACGACTGATCCGTGTACAGGACAGAATGAATGGGGCCATGTATTGTGAGATTTTGAGTGCAAACCTCCTTCCATCAGCAAGGGCATTGAAGATGAAACGTGGCTGGGTCTTTTAACATGACAATGATTCCAAACATACTGCCCGGGCAATGAAGGAGTGTCTTCGTAAGAAGGTCCTGGAGTGGCCTAGCCAGTCTCCAGATCTCAACCCCATAGAAAACCTTTGGAGGGAGTTGAAAGTCCGTGTTGCCCAGCGACAGCCCCAAAACATCACTGCTTTAGAGGAGATCTGCATGGAGGAATGGGCCAACATACCAGCAACAGTGTGTGCCAACCTTGTGAAGACTTACAGAAAACGTTTGACCTCTGTCATTGCCAACAAAGGATATATAATGAAATATTGAGATGAACTTTTGATACTGACCAAATACTTATTTTCCACCATAATTTGCAAATAAAGTATTTCCAAATCAGCCAATGTGATTGTTTGGTCTTTTTTTTTACATTTTGTCTCTCACAGTTGAGGTCTACCTATGATGCCAATTACAGGCCTCTCTCATCTTTTTAAGTGGGAGAACTTGCACAATTGGTGGTTGACTAAATACTTTTTTGCCCCACTGTATGTTTGTTGAAGGAGAGGTTGATACTACAACTTGGAATGCTATGGCCCTTCCTGCCTCCCCTTCCTATTTTCTTCCTTTCTTTTCTTTCATTCTACATTATCAAGATTAACTTCACTGCATCAAGTTTTGGTCGCCACAATATAAAACAGAAGTTGAAACTCTAGAAATAGTGCAGAGACGAGCAACAAAGTTGATTAAGGGACTGAAAAATGTTTTCAGGAATTGAGTACAGGGGTGAAATGTTACTGGTTCGGACTGTTTCCTTAGAACCCGTAGCAAAAAAAAAAAAAAAAATGCTAAGGTTCGCCCGAACCAGTAGTAAAAAAAATGTTTTAAAAGTGGGGAAAAAAGGTTCTGACGATCACACGACACAGCTGATTGTCACGGAAACTTTTTTTTTTTGGTTCACTTTTTAAAGCATTTTTTTTTTACTATTGGTTCCGGCAAATAGGTTGTAAAAAAATATTTTAAAAGTGGAAAGATAGGTTCCAACTATCGCGTGGCACAGCTGATTGCCACAGAACCTTTTTTTTAACCTTTTAAAGCATTTTTTACCTGTAGTAAAAAAAAATATTTAAAAAGTGGAGAAAAAAAAAGATTCAGATGATCACGCAAATCAGGTATGAGCCGCGCAATCGTCGGAACTTCCACCACCACCCCACTTTTAAAGGCAATTTTTTCCTGCCGCTTCGGGCAAATAGGTAGAGAAAAAATGCTTTAAAAAGTGAAAAAAAGTTGGCCATGCCCATACAGATACATGCCCCCCCCCCCAAGCCATTCGCACACAGAACCGGTTTAGGTTTCACCACTGATTGGTTATGTCTAGTCTAGTGAAAAGAAGAACCAGGAGTGACATGATAGCAGTGTTTTGATATCTTCTTCATTTTCTTCTTCTCTTCCTCCTCCTCCTCCTCCTCCTCCTCCTCCTCCTCCTCCTCCTCCTCCTCCACCACCACCACCACCACCACCACCACCACCACCACCACTACTTCTACTACTTCTTCATCTCCTCCTCTTTCTCCTCCTCCTCCTCCTTCCTAGAGTATTCTCACAGATGCAGGTCCACTTCAGGATGAGATATTCCCTAGATGCTGATCAATAAATCCATAAAATAAAATAATAAATAAAAGAAATAAAATATGAAAGAAAAGAAATAAAATATAAAAGAAAAGAAATACAATAAGACCCAAAGCAGACTATCTCTGCCTTTCTTGAATATATTTAAAGAGTACCACATGAATTAATGTCATAAATCCTTAATTTTTGTTTTCATTTCACACTTAATGAAATAATACTCAGAGAAACAGTAGTGGTGTGTTTGTTTTTACAAGCAATGAAGATGGTTTCAGTGAAGAAGAAATGTAGCATTAACAAGTGAAAGAGGACATACGGCCATCACTCATATATATATTTAAGAGCTCAAAGTCCTAACAGGTGGGTAAAATGATATACACCATCTGGTGTTTCAAAGTGTCAACATCCTACTATATCTCATACGTCTTCTGAAAACATAGGTTATAAGAACCATATATGAAATTGTTTCAACCGACATAGTTATTTGTCGTCAGACCAACAAACCGTCTTAAAGTTTTAATAAATACACTGTAAGGAACATGATCTTAAATCCCATTTTGCAGAAAGAAAACAAATGATCCTAAAACAATGCAGCCATAAAGTAGCATAAAAAAACCCAATGCCTGCATGAGATATTGCTGGACTCATGGGCTCAATAACGCAACATGACAGACCTACTCTTGCCAAGGTAAAGTGTGGGCCGCCATGAAAGACAGCAAACAAATCACACAGATCTAACAGTGGGCTTAATCAGACATCTAGGAAAATGTGCACATCTTAAGTTTTATAAAGCATCAGCATTGGGTGCCTTAGGCAGAGAAAGCACTTGTTATACAGTAAATGCTTATTCCAGACATAGCTATTACATTCATGTGGTTAAATCTGTGTAAACATTACAAACTCTCTGGAAATGAACTTAAGCGATAGTTTCTGTCCGTGTATAAGAATTGATGAGGACGAGGTGGCTCAGTGGCTAAGACGCTGAGCTTGTCGATTAGAAATGTCGGCAGTTCAGTGGTTCAAATCCCTAGCGCCACGTAACTGAGTGAGCTCCCATTACTTGTCCCAGCTTCTGCCAACCTAGTAGTTTGAAAGCATGTAAAAATGCAAGTAGAAAAATAAGAACCACCTTTGGTGGGAAGATAACAGCATTCTGAATGGGCTTAGTCATGCCAGCCACATGACCATGGAACACTGGTTCTTCGGCTTTGAAACAGAGATGAGCACCTCCCTAAAGTCGGGAATGACTAGCACATATGTGCGAGGGGAACGTTTACCTTAAGAATTTATGAACTGGAATAGCCATAATAACAAGTCATCCAATGGGAAGTGTTTGGTGACTACAACACAGGATTTGTTGTGAGCCATGTGAGATGACTCTGAGCCTGGGAATGGCTTAGCTTAACTGTTCTATGTATATAAGAGTTGGTTTGTCTTTGCTTGAGAGGCCCTAACTTCTTGTTCTTGTCCTTGTAGTTGCTACTTCTTTTCTCTACCACATTGCAAGAGCTGCATGGGTATTGTATACATGCATCATGTTTTAAATTCTTGTATGTAAGTAAGTTTCTTCTACATAATGAATCCTGCTGAATTATTTGCTCGTGTGCTGGCTGGATCAGTACAAACTCTGAGGGTGACACACAGGGATATCTACATTTTAAGGGGATTTGCCATTGCTTGTTGTGATGTTGATGATGTCAATACTGATGGTGTAAGGGGGAAGTGTTAATAATGATTACACCCCTAGTTTAGCCTATGACCCAGATATTTTCTGTCAATCTGCCATCCATGTACTAATCTGCCATTGTCTGCTTATCCATTTCCTGAGCTATCTTTGCACAGATACTCTTTAAGTTCTTTCTTAAAATTGGGGGCAAAATATCTTGCAATGTGGATGTTTGGTTAATTAATAAAACCATGGTCAGCCAGGAGTGTTTTCTGCCTTTTCCAAAACTGATAAGGAGATGCTGATGTTGTAATTAGAGAGACATTTTTTTCATTTCATTGCTAAGTTGTCCAATCGTCACATTAAAGAAAAGTTGCTGGTAATCTGATCGCATCTGTGAGAGCATTTTGCTACTCTCTCACACTGTATTTTTTATCATTGATTCCATTGTGCACTCACAAAGGACTTGGCCTCTTCAGAACGATCAAGTTCTATAACAAAAATTCATAATTAACTAGAGGAATTTTGGTCCACACATCACTGGACATTTCCTTCTGAAGAATTACTGTTGTTTTCTTTAAAGGAACATTTTCTATAAGGGCACTGTAGACGTTGGTCATTTATGACAAACGATCATAAAGCTTAACTTACCAAATTGCAGAATCAGTAGCTGCCCTTAAATCCTGGCTCCTACATGGAAATGTCCATCAAAACCATTCCATTTTCCAGGTGAATATATTTGAAAGGACAGCAACATTTGGTTTGTCCTTGTCTTCTTCTTCTTCCCGGGGCTAAGAGGAAGTAATTGGTCCAAAATCTCCCAGTTGTTTTATTGCCCTAAAGCAAGGGTGTCAAACTCAATTTCATTGGGGGCTCCATCAGGGCTGTAATTGAACTTGGGGGAGCCTTGTGGTCATGGCTGACTGGGTGGGTGTGGCTGACCTGGGAATGGCCAACTAGGTGGGTGTGGCCAGCTTGACGCCACTCCCCAAACTGATGGCATGTTTCCACTTCTCACTGGGTAGACTGGGCCGTAGCCACGTTGCCCAATGTTTCCACTTTGCACTGAGTAGACTGGGCCAAAGCTACACTGGCTGGCCCATTATAGTTTCCAGGATGCTCCTGCAAGCTGAATCCAAGCACACTGATGGCCAGATCTGGCCCGCGGGCCTTGTGTTCGACATCCCTGCCCTAAAGGAAGACAAGAAGTCAGGTTTCTTCACTCCAAGTCCAGTGTCTTAATCATTTGACCAAACTGGATTTCTTCTTTTCAAATACTTGAATACTTATTCCGGGAAGGAACAATCCTTCCTTCACAACTGTCACCTTCCCCCAACTCCAAAAAAATCTAACTCCATAACTACAGTGATTGTGCATCAATGTTTTTTTTAAATTTAATTTTATGCTTTGTTTGCAACATAAACAAAAAGAGATATCAATTTTATGGGAGACCCCTTAGCCCCAAAAGTAAAACTATTGAGGTCTTCTAAAATCCATCCATATTATAAACACACTATATAATCTGATGAAAAAATAAAAATAAAAACACAAATTTAATAGTTCCCTCAACATTCACAAATCAATCTTCATCTAGGTTCTTGCTAAGAAAGGATTTTTCAAAATGACCATCAGATCATTAGTATTTCTTACACCGTAATTAAGACCCTCCGATGCTAAGGAGTTCTACTCCACCTCCCCACCTGAAAAGAACTCTGTTCCAACTGCCAGTTGCCTCACATTCCGCTACCTCAATTCAAACTAGTACATTACACTCCTTCACTCAGGAGCAGTCTGGGGCTCCTTACAGTACTAAACATGAGTACCTCACCAAAATGTCTATGCCTTCCACCTATGGAACTGCTTCCAGACTCAAGACTGCAGGAGCGATATTCAGTTATGTGTTTCAATCACCGACCACCACTGAACCAACGGATTGTGAACTGAATTTCTCCTGCGTAGGCCGATCACACAGTTTCATCGCAAAGCACGGGTATGCAGCTAGTTAGATATAAAAGTGAATCTTGCAAGGAAGAATTATAACATTTATTTATGAAATAGTCTGCATTAGTCATTTGCACATAAAATGAATCATAATTGCGTGGAGACTATAATAACTAAAATCCTGGCAAAAACAACAGAGGAATGACTCCAGGAATTGGAATTTTAACAATTAAATTTATTCCAATCATTCTAAATTATCAAGCTAAGACTTTCTTTTTCCAGAATCTGTCTCTGATAAATTTGTCCTTATTTCTATTTTTGGCTAGAACCAAAACAAACATTCCATTAGCAATTATGATTATTTTTTTTATATATATATATATATATATATATATATATATATATATATATATATATATATATATATATATATATATATATATATATATATATATATATATATATATGTCTACAAGCTGGCTGGGATATTGGAGCCACAGTGTACAAAGAGCAGTAAATTACTTTCCACCCACAGTCATGAAAAATTGTCCCATGCATCCCTTAAATCTGAATGATTGAGAAAATAACCTTATGCCCATATCATTAAATATATTATTCAACATGCAGTTTATAGTTCACTGCAAGTTCATGCCTCCTTATTCCTGCCATTCTTCAACAAGGTCTACCTGAACATTTGCATATGCCCAGCTACTTTAAAATGCTTTTCATTACAAATACTTGTCGGCAAAGATTCAATAATATAAACAGTAGTGGTTTAGTGAAATATGACCCAGTATAATCCACATATTCCTACATTGTTTCATTGCCACTAGCCTAGGTCCCTGAGAACCAGTTTCAGCTAGTTCAGTTGATCTGACATGCTAATTTTCTTCTGCAAGGATTTCCTCAAAGAAGCAATGGGTTCAAGCTAATAAAGTAATAGACAAGGATATCAGCTTATTATTTTGCCCATATAGTGAAGGAATCAAATCTCAAAAAGGAGAGGTGCTCATATTTTAGCAGTTCCAAGCAGAGGTGGTTGTCAGGTTTCAGAAAGATGCACTAATTAATTTATGAGCCTCGAGCCAAGTTTCAAAAGAAATCCAGTCATTTATTAGGAGCAACATTTTGGCAATTACCCAAGCGGAATCAGGTCTGACCTCACGTAAGTTACAGCCCCCTATGACCCTATTTCCCCCTCCTCCCTCAATGTGTCATAAATCACATTCTCCAATAGAGTATGTTCGGAGGCTGTAGAAACCACACACCTCCTGCTTGCTCTGGTAACCAGGGGTACAATCTGGAGAAAAGCATGTGTGGAATGTGCTTTATGTCAAAAAAAAGCCTAGCAGCTCTGTTAGTTCCCCCTCCCCCTGCTTATGGCAACTTGAAAGCAGGCCTGGAATGCTTTTACAAGTTGACATTCAGTCCCCCTCACTTCCCAAAGGCAAAGCAAAAACAATTGTTTGGATTCTCTGCGTGGAATTTTTCTATAAGGCGATCAGCTTGGATATGTCTACTCTTTACACAAGATGTCTCTGATAAGGGATAGCCCTTCCACTTGTTTAAGAATTGGAGTTGTCTCCTATGCCACCTGGAATCAAGGATTAGTTGCATCTAATAATGGGTTTGGCTCCCTATGACCAGTTCGCCTGAACTGGTAGCAGAAATCACGGGTGGGCTTGTCCACCCACCCAGGTTCTATGCCATCCTATTTAGGCAAGTTTTTGAGGCTTGATGCATGCGCAGAAGGCACACGCACGAGCAAAGAGCATGCGCGGAAGGCCAATAAAGAATACTATTCTATTCTATTCTTTTTATTTTATTTTATTCTATTCTATTTATTCTATTCTAATTATTCTATTCTATTCTATGATGATTTATTGAGTCCACTCCATTATTCTAGCAGTGTATGTAATCATTCTGCTTTATGTACTTTTTAAAAAAAAATTCTGTCTTGTCATGTCCTTCTCTCTTCTTCATTTCGTTTTTCTTGTAAAGCAGTTTGATCTTTCCATATTTTTACTATTACTACAGGTAGTCCTTGTCTTACAACCGCAATTGATCCCCCCCTCCCAAGTTATATTGCTAAGTGAGACATTTGAGTTTTGCCCGCATTTTATGAACTTTCTTGCCCCAGTTGTTAAGTGAATCATTGCCATTGGTATGTGAATCTGGTTTGCCCATTGACTTTGCTTGCCAGAAGATCACAAAAGGGGATCACATCACCCCAGGACACTGTATCTGTCATAACTATGAGTCAGTTGCTAGGTGTCATGACTGCGGGGATGCTGAAATGGTCATAAGTGTGAAAAGCAGTGCTGTTGTCATTTTGAATGGTCAGTAAAATGAACTGTTGTAAGCTGAGGACTGCGTGTATTTCCATACTACTCATTTTAGTGTTATTTTCCTAGGAACTACGGTCTCCAAGGCTGCATTGCAAAAGAAAGTGGATAAAACAATTAGCACTTGGGTTAAAAGCACCAGAAATTAATTGAAATGAGGACCTCTCAAAGGGTTATGCTATTTAATTTTGTTCAAATTGCTAAAGCTATCTTCCCGGCCATCGATAAAGTACCAGTTATTTCTTTGATTACTTTAAGAAGGAGATGGGGTAGGGGAAAAACTGTTCCCATGGTAACAAAAACTCTACCAGGTCACACCATGGATTAGAAAATCATTTTTATTTATTTTTAGATTGTATCAGACAAAAGTGGCCTTTTTTTTTTGTCTGAAACTCTTTGTTGGGCACTTTTATTTAATTCTTTTAGTGGCATGCTTCACTTATTCCGATAATGATATCAAAACAGTCCCTCTCTCATGACAAATTCTTAGGAGTGAGTAAGTAGGTAGTAAACAAGTTTATAAAAGGGAAGAACATCAAAATATTTCTGTAGCAGTTACTGAAGTAACTTATTCCTGGTTTATTTTACATTTGTTTTGAGGAATTCGTCCATTTTGTTCCTCTTAGTGGAATACAATTTTAATGACCCATCTGTGGGCAAAATTATGTGCATTCAAGTATATTATGTTTTTTTTTAAAAAAAAAAAAACATTTCCTTCTGTGATGGAGAACACAGAATTTCTGAACTGAAATTCCTAGATTTTCCAGGAGTGTCACTTTTTCTAAAACCAGCAGTAGGGGGAATCCTACAAATACCCTGTTTCTTGGAAGAAGTGACAAAGCAAAAGGTAATTAAGTGTGTAACAATAGACAATAGACTTATTGTTTGCTCAGGCTGTACGATGTGGAAAGGAGTTCCCGCCTGTAAGGCGAGTGTGTTCATTGCATGGATTTACACTTGTGAATACCTGAAATAGTAGAAGCAAAAAAGCCCACAATGTATGTGTTACTCCACTGGAAAAGTTAGATAGATAGATAGATAGATAGATAGATAGATAGATAGATAGATAGATAGATAGATAGATAGATAGATAGATAGATAGATAGATGATAGATAGATAGATAGATGATAGATAGATAGATAGATAGATAGATAGATAGATAGATAGATAGATAGATAGATAGATAGATAGATAGATAGATGGGATTCAGCCAGTTTGCACCTATTCGGGAGAACCAGTTGTTAACTTTCTAAGCAGTTCAGAGTTGTTGGAAGAAATATCCTTTTGTTTTGTTTTTTTCCCACTTTCCAGGGCTAATCCTGTAAGGAAGGCAGGAAGGAAACATTCTGGTGTTGTTTCTAGCGTCAACATTATTGGCCTGCTTACAGAAACTGCCTCTCCGGTTAACCCTTATTACATTGTAACAGCTAAGGCGAAGCGCCCATCGACCTGAGTAAGGTTGAGTTGGCCACGCCCACACGGTCATGTGACCACTGAGCCACACCTACCCAACTGGTCATTAGGGCAGAGAACCAGTTGCTAAATTATTTGAATCCCACCACTGGATGCATGGATGGATGGATGGACGGTTGGACGGATGGATGGACGGACAGACAGACAGACAGATGAGAGACAGATAGACAGACAGAGAGAGAGAGAGAAAGAGAGAGAGAGGAAGACACACACAGAGAGAGAGAGAGAGAGAGATTTTGCAACATGATTTATAAATGCTGAATACAGGCTCTATTCTATCTCTATATCACACCCTAGACAGATATCTGCAGAATATTATAGAAACGGGAAGTATTTTTCCCCCTTCTCAGTGGCAGTTCTATTCCAGGTAGATTATACATTGTTTCTCTCATTTAGGACAATTTTTTCTGGGTTTTTTCCCCCCCTTTTTCCTTTCAAAAGAAAGCAGTTTGCAGAAAACTTCTTGGAAGAGACCCTACATTACCATAAACCTGCTTAGGTGTAATAATCATAGAACCCAAATGGATTCTTTAATCATGTTCCATATTGTACATTGGTTACTTT
Organism: Natrix helvetica; assembly: GCF_964273705.1. NCBI lineage: Eukaryota > Metazoa > Chordata > Lepidosauria > Squamata > Natricidae > Natrix > Natrix helvetica. The sequence continues at coordinate 7,900,041 of NC_138549.1, read as the reverse complement.
TACACACCTTGAGTATTTTGCCTAGTTCTGCACCCCACACCTTAAGAAAGTTTCAGAGAAACTGGAACAGGTACAATAAAAGGCAGAGAGATGTTCAGTTGAGGGACAGCAATCATTTAGCAACAGCACTTAGACTTACATACCGCTTTACAGTGCTTGACAGCCCTCTCTAAGTGGTTTACAGAGTCAACAAATTGCCCCCAACAATTTGGGTCCTCATTTTATCGACCTCAGAAGAATGGAAGGCTGAGTCAACCTTGAGGCTGGTGAGATTTGAACTGCCCAATTGCAGGCAGCCGGCAGGCAGCAGAAGCAGCATGCAGTACTGCCCTCTAATCAGAGGTGACCAGTTCTGGAGAACTGGTAGCAAAAATTTTGAGTTGTTTGGAGAACTGGTAAATACCACCTCTGACTGGCCGTGTCCCCATCTATTCTCTGCCTCCCGAGTCCCAGCTGATCGGAAGGGAATGGGGATTTTGCAGTATCCTTCCTTTGAAGCAGGGAGGGAAGGGAGATTTTACAGAATCCTTCCCCTGCCACGTCCATCAAGCCTCGCCCACCAAGCCATACCCACAGAACTGATAGTAAAAAAATAATTGAACCCCACCACTGACTCTAACCACTGCGTCACCATGGCTCTTAATCTATGGAGCAAATTAAGGGAAATGGGTATATATAACTAGGTGGAATGATGCTTTGGGACAGGGAAATAACATATTTTCAAGAACCGGAAGCCTATGACACTGGAACAGGATACAACCATCAGTCCCAAGTGCAAAAATTAGAGCAGCGTAATTAAGTTACAGTCAGGTTCCAGTTGAACGTTAGGGATATTTTGCTTCTGAAAAGGTAAGAGTAGTTTGACAGTGCTCCAATTACCAAGGGAGGCATTGGACTCTCCTTCCTTGGATGTGTTCCTGAAAACTCGGGAACATCTGTCAAGGATTTCTCTATTGAGCAGGAGGTTGGATTTGATGTCTGGCCTGAATGATCCCTTCAAACTTTATAATTCTGTAAGATGATGGGTAACAGATGCGTCTGGCTTGCCACTACTTAAGTCAGCACAAATGCTGATTCCGGGCAATTTCCTTGCTAAAGTGACATCTGCATAATGGCACAAAGGTGTCAAGGGACAAGAGATTTTTCCCCCCCATCTCTCTCACTCTCCTTTCATAATAGAGGAATTTAAGGTCACCCGATTAAATCGGTAGCAATTTTCAACAAAGCTTTGTGTTAACATGTAAGGTTTAGTGTCCAAAGATGTCCCTTTGGTTTTCAGTTTGAGTGGAGTTCAAAACACATGTACCATGTTATATGTCTTGACCGATGGAGGTGGACCCAACATAGAATAGAGCAGAGCAGAGCGGAACAGAGCAAAATAGAATAGAATATAGAACATAGAACACAGAACATATAACATATAACATAGAATATAGAATAGTGGAATGAAGAATAGCATAGCATAGCATAGCATAGCATAGCATAGCATAGCATAGCATAGCATAGCATAGCATAGCATAGCATAGAATAGAATAGAATAGAATAGAATAGAATAACAGAGTTGTAAGGAACTTTGGAGGTCTTCTAGTCCAACTCCCTGCTTAGGCAGGAAACCCTACACCATTGCAGACAAATGAATCTCTTCATAAAAACTTCCAATGTTGGGGCATTCACAACCTCTGGAGGCAAGTTGTTCCACTGATTAATTGTTCTAACTGTCAGGAAATTTCTCCTCAGTTCTAGGTTGCTTCTCTCCTTGATTAGTTTCCACCCATTGATTTTTGTCCTGCCCTCAGGTGCTTTGGAGAATAGCTTGACTCCCTCTTCTTTGTGGCAACCCCTGAGATATTGGAAGACTGCTATCATGTCTCCCCTAGTCCTTCTTTTCATTAAACAAGACATACCCAGTTCCTGCAACCGTTCTTCATTTGTTTTAGCCTCCAGTCCCCTAATCATCTATATATAATAAACAGTGGACCAACTTGCCTTCAGAAGTTGTGAATGCTCCAACACTGGAAGTTGTTAAGAAGATGTCAGATATCCATTTGTCTGAAGTGTGTAGGGTTTTCTGCCTAACCAGGGGGTTGGACTAGAAGTCCTCCAATGTGCCTTCCAACTATTCTATTCTATTCTATTCTATTCTATTCTATTCTATTCCATTCCATTCCATTCATTCCATTCCATTCTCTATTCCTATTCCTATTCTATTCCATTCCATTCTCTATTCCTATTCTATTGCTATTCCTATTCTATTCCTATTCTATTCTATTCATTAGCAATAAAAGCTGTCATGACAAAGTCACATTTCCTGGTTGTTCATATCCACGTAAGTCTGGACTTCATATTAGATATGGTGATTAAACCTTTTTCCCAGTTCACATTCACAAGCCAGAATGTTGGATAAGTAGACAATTGGACTTTCTTATTTTTCTATCACGATGTTTCTCTTTTCATCCAAGAAGCTTCTTCAGCTCACCTCAGAGTACAGTTGCCTCTTTTTAAAAAAAGCACCTTAGGGGCAACCATGACCTGGGTGACAGAATCTCTGTAGACAAGTAGACAAGTTATTGCAGAGTTAGGAAGACAGAAATATAAGGTAGTGTGTATATGCATATATGTATGTATGTGTATATATATAAATATTTTCCCCAAGGTTAAATTTTTCCTAACTTCATGAACCAATGAGCAGGTAACTGCTAATTTCTCAGCCTTGAAATTTTTACCAAACGCCTCTCCCTGACAACACAACTAGATGTTCTTCAATATATGTGAAAACCAGACCTTGAATAAGGTGGCCACCTAAGAGTCAATGTAGAAGAGAGGGAAGGAGGGGGGGAAGAAGAAAGGGGAAAGGAGAGGAAGATGGGGAGGGATAGGAAGAGGAGGAGAGAGGGTACGAAGGGGAAGAAGGGAAGGGAATGGAGAGGAGGAGAAGAAAGTAGAGGAGGGACGGAGAGAGAAAAGAAAAGTAGAGTGGCGTTAAAGCAAAATAGGGGTATGGGATGGCAAGCAACGCAATCCCAATCATATATTTTAATTTTTATATGGAAAAAAATAAATGTTTAAAAGTATTAAAACGTGATAAGAATAATCACTAAGTGAATGTATACTTGTAAATGTGTGTATGAGATTAAAAATTTAAAAAAAAAACCCTTTTTTTAAAAAAAAGAAGAAGAAGAAAAAAAAGTCAATGTAGTATCTTTCTTCACCCATGATCCTGCCTTCACTGGACGGGTACTTTATTAACCCAGCTGCCTCTACAGCTGAGACAGATAACCCAGTATAATCCTGTAGACATCATCCTTGTTTAGTTTATCAGATCCGTTGACATTTCACTGAGGTGGTCGGATGGGGGAGGGGGGAGAGGGGGGTGAAGAATAGCGAAAGTGAACGAAAAGACTAATATAACCAGATCTAAATTCAAGTTAGCCGAGAATTGCAGTATCCCCCAAAAATGAATCCTGACTGACTTTGAAACGTGATAGACACATTTGATTCTGAAACTTAAATCCTCTCTGAAAAGTTTTAAAAAGGTAACTCATAGCAAAAAGGGAAAAAGGAAAAGAAAAAGAATAAGCATTGGCTTAATAAAGTCATCATTTTAGCTACCCGGTGTGCAATCTTTCCATCTTAATTAGTAACATTGCAGTCCTGTAAAGCAATTTTTAATCATTGAAACTACTAGTCTAATGCAGAATACCTCTCAAAATCAGGGGTTTGGCTGAAGTTTACTCTGCTCTGAGATGATGCGAGGGAGAGCCTTGCGTTCTGAAAGGGTGCTGGGCAATTCCTATTATGGCTTAATGGTTTTGTCTTCATTTGCTTATGGATAGAGCTATCTAGATACTTGTCTTCTTTCAATAAACTCTTTATCTTTTAAGTGCAGATACCTGCTGGGGGCTACTAAGGAAGAGAGGTGCTGCTTTCTGTCTAGAGAAACTTGTTTCTTCTTTAGGGAAATATAACAGTCTGCCTTTTTAATGTTTCCTAAAATATTTCATCCTTCTAGGAGAGGGGAGAACGCAGGGGTGAAATTCAGCAGGTTCTGACAGGTTCTGGAGAACCGGTAGCAGAGATTTTGAGTAGTTCGGAGAACCGGCAAATACCACCTCTGGCTGGCCCCAGAGTGGGGTAGGAATGGGGATTTTGCAGTATCCTTCCCCTGCCATGCCCACAGAACCGGTAGTAAAAAAAAACCTGAATTTCACCACTGGGTGGGTGTTAACTTTCTACAACCTTGAGGTAGAAGGTCATCCTGTCCCTTTTTTGTTGTCATTTATTTGAATTTTTAAAGAATTTGTCTCCCTCGGTTGTATTATTTTCTATGAATGTTCTTTCTTTTAATTGTAGGCTGCTTAGTGTCACTGAGATGCTGAAAAGCTTCAATAATGTATTGCATAAATAAATACCAAGGACAGCACCAATTATCATAAATTAATGTCAATCCCATTGGGCACCACTAACCTCTTGACCTGCCTGCATGTGGGGAGGTGGAATAGTTGTTTAGAACAGTCAGCCATCATCGGTCTATTTGGGAGTGAAAAGCAATTTTAAAAAAAGTAGTTTCTCATCTTTCCTATCACCTATTTCCTTTGCCTCTTATGACTATAACTTTGCTGCTTGTATTTTAGGATTTATATAAATTGCTCATTTGGTATCCTATGACTATCACCAAGAGTTGTATTTTATGATTTATGATGACTGTATTTATGATTATGGTCATGGTTTATCACTTGTTGCTTGTATGCACACTGAGAACTTATTCACTGGAGACAAATTCATTGTCCTTGTCCTTTCAATCACATTTGGGCAAGAAACTTATTCTATTCTATTCTATTCTATTCTATTCTATTCTATTCCATTCCATTCTATTCTTGTCTAGTCTAGTCTAGTCTAGTCTAGTCCTATTGCTATTCCTATTCCTATTCTATTGCTATTCCTATTCCTATTTCTACTCCACTCTGCTCCGCTCCACTCCATTCCTATTCCTATTCCTATTCCTATTCTATTCTATTCTTATTTCTACTCTACTCTACTCTACTCTACTCTACTTAATAATAATAATAATAATAATAATAATTTTATTTGATTAGCCGCAACCCTCTCCCGAAGGACTCGGGGCGGCGTACAATCAAAGCAAATAAAATACAGATAAAGACAACATACATACATAAGAAACAAAGACATATACATGTGCATGGAGGAGGTAGATTAATAAGTGAAGACAATTAAAAAACACAATTTAAAATCCCATTAAATAAAATTACCAATTAAAAAACCCGTCAGGAGCGTTATGAAGTTATGGTTGAGCCAGGCCAGCTATTTGGAATAGGTGGGTCTTGAGCTTTATACGGAAGGAGCGGAGGTCAGTGGTGGTCCTAATATCCGGAGGGTGGTCATTCCACAGGGCTGGGCCCGCCACAGAGAAGGCTCTGCTCCTAGGCGCCGCCCCATGGCACTGTCTGGTGGATGGCACCTGGAGAAGTCCCTCTCTGTGCGAGCGGATGGGTCGTAGGGATGTATGGGGCAGAATGCGATCCCGCAGGTAACTAGGTCCTGAGCCATGGAGCGCTTTAAAGATCGTAATCAAGACCTTGAAACGCACCCGATAGACCACAGGAAGCCAGTGCAGCTCGCGCAGGAGAGGTGTCACATGGGAGTACCTAGTACTCCCCATAATCACCCGCGCGGCCGCATTCTGGACCAACTGCAGTCTCCGAGTGCATTTCAAGGGAAGCCCCGTGTAGAGAGCGTTGCAGTAGTCCAGGCGAGACGTCACCAGCGCATGGGTGACTGTGCGTAGGGCGTCCCGGTCCAATAGGTGGCGCAATTGGCGCACCAGGCGAACCTGGTGGAACGCCCCCCTGGCCACGGCTGTCACATGGTCATCCATGGACAGCCTGGCATCCAGGAGGATGCCCAAATTGCGCGCCCGCTCCACGGGGGCGAGTTGAATGCCCCCAATGGCCAGAGATGGAATTAACTGGTTGAACCGGGGGGCCGGAACCCACAGCCACTCCGTCTTGGAAGGGTTGAGCTTGAGTCGGTTGTCATCCATCCAGACCCGTACGGCTTCCACACACCGGGACATCATTTCGACGGCCTCGTTGGGGTGGTTCGGGGTGGAAATGTACAGCTGAGTATCATCAGCGTACAGATGATATCCCACCCCGAAACCACGGATGATCTCGCCCAGCGGCTTCATGTATGTGTTGGAGTGGCGAGAGGACCGACCCCTGTGGCACCCCACAAGTAAGGGGGCTTAGGGTCGACCTCTGCTCCCCTGCCAAAACACGTTGCGTCTGGCGAGAAAGGTAGGAGCCGAACCACCGCAAGACGGTGCCCCGGTCCCCCAACCCCTCCAGTTGGTGCAACAGGATACCATGGTCGATGGTATCAAAAGCCGCCGAGAGGTCTAATAGGACCAGGATAGAGGAACAACCCCTATCTCTGGCCCTCCAGAGATCATCAACCAACGCGACCAAGGCCGTCTCTGTGCTGTGCCCGGGGCGAAAGCCGGACTTCACTCCACCCCATTCCTATTCCTATTCTATTCTTATTTCTACTCCAATCTACTCCACTCTACTCCGCCCTATTCCTATTCCTATTCCATTCCATTCCATTCCATTCTATTCTATTCCATTCCATTCCTATTTCTACTCCACTCCACTCTCCACAATTTCATTCCATTCCACAAATACTTCAGAACTACTAGATTCTGGGTGAAAAACTGATAGTTAGAGAACGTATGCAGTCCACTTACATTATTTTTTTTGTCACCTTTATACATTAGATGGATGCAAGTATTGGCTCTGTGTTTTTACCTTGGAAATATCTACTTTGCCCATCTCACCCCTTAACGTACGATTCCCCTTGCTATTTTTCAAATTTTCTGAAGCTGCCAAGCCTTGAGCCAGATAACCATTTTCCCAAAGAATATGAAAACTCCAGGAATAGAGGCAATGAGATGATGCTTCTAGTCTTCTTGTTATTATGCAACACTGTCCTTTGAACTTGAAATGCTGGTTTTAGAAGAGGCTTTTTAAAAAAAAATGTAAATGATTTATTTTCCTTCCCAACAAAAGTTTAAACCATATCTACAAGTTGTATTGCTTAACGGGTTTCAACATTCTGCTGTGTCTTTTGCTTATTTTATTTTTAAGTCTTTTATTCAAAGACTTGAATAAAAGACTTAAAAAACAATTGGGTGAGTCCTCTGTGTGCCTTTTAAGGGCAAACAGCCTTAGAGGCAGATAATCTTACATACTGTCAGGGTGAAAGTTCAGGGAGGGAAACAAGTTAAGGCTGTTTTTTTTTTCCTCTTTTTTGTTTGCTTGTTTCGATCAAGCTTTGTTGTCTGAGAAAGAAGGCAGAACAAAGGACATAGCTTTACAGGGTGACAAGCATTTTTGCACGCTTTGGAATAAAGTTAAAGCTCCTTGAATTCAAGGAATAAGCAATCACTCAGCCTGGAGTGAGCAATATGGTCTTAGAGTGACCTCTACAGGCATGTGAAGGAATGGCTGTGAAAACAAAGTATTTTTGCAACAACAAAATATTTTGAGCCTCGGAGAAGTCTTGCATTTTACCTTTCTAAAGTTCCAGAAATAATAATAATAATAATAATAATAATAATAATAATAATAATAATAATAATAATAATAATAATAATAATAATAATAATAATAATAATAATAATAATAATAATAATAATAATAATAATGATGATAATAATAATAATAATAATAATAATAATAATAATAATAATGAGGAAAGCATTGGTAATAAACAAATGCAAGTATTAGAAATAACAACTGAGATGGTCAAAAATCGAGTAAAAAAAGTAAAGAATTGGACATCACCTGGAAAGGACCAATTACATGGTTTCTGGCTCAAATATCTGACCAGTTTACATGCAATGTTGGCCAGGCAACTGAATGAAATTTTACAAAATGGTCAAATTGATGAATGGTTGACAACTGGAAAAACATACTTGATTCAGAAAGATGCAACTAAAGGAACAATACCTGAAAACTACAGACCAATAACATGCTTGCCAACAACCTTTAAATTACTCACAGGCATTATTGCAGATAACATTATGGATTATTTGGAAACAAACAACATCTTGCCAGTAGAGCAAAAAGGCAACAAAAGAAGGAGTAGGGGTACAAAAGATCAGCTCCTAATTGATAAAATGATATTAGAAAATTGTAAGAAAAGAAAAACGAACTTGAATATGGTCTGGATTGATTATAAAAAAGCATTTGACTCATTGCCACATAGTTGGATCATAAAATGCTTAGAAACAAGTGGCATTAGTAAAAATATTACATCCTTCACTGAAAAGGCGATGAAACAATGGAGAACTGAGTTGGCAGTAGGGAATGAGAACTATGGAATGGTTAATATCAAGCGAGGAATTTTCCAGGGTGATTCACTTTCACCTCTTCTCTTCATCATTGCGATGATCCCACTATCAGTAATCTTAAAAAAAATGAAATTAGGCTACCAAACAGCCAAAGAAGCTGAAAAAATTTCACATTTATTACATATGGATGATTTGAAACTCTATGGAAAGTCAGAAATAGAAATCCAATCACTGACAAACACAGTCCGAGTATTCAGCACCGATATTTCAATGCAGTTTGGCATGGAAAAATGCGCCACTGTATCCATAAAAAGGGGCAAAATCACTACATGTGGGGGAATTGAAATGCCCAATGGCCAACTAATTAAATGCAACGAAAATGAAGCCTACAAATACTTAGGCATTTTGCAGTTGGATAACATCAAACATGGAGAAGTAAAAACTATTGTCAGGAGAGAGTACACCAACAGAGTTAGGAAAATTTTGAAATCTAAATTAAATGGTGGAAATACAATCAAGGCAATAAATACCTGGGCAATACCAGTTATAAGATACACAGCTGATATAGTTAACTGGACACAAGCTGATTTGGACATTTTGGACCGAAAAACCAGGAAACTAATGACAATGCACTACAGTTTACATCCATGCGGTGACACTGATAGACTATACCTGCCCCGAAAATCAGGTGGCAGAGGATTATTACAAGTGAAGCAAATAGTTGAAGAAGAAAAACATGCAATGGCTGATTATTTAAAAGAAAGACAAGAACATCTATTAATCGAAGTAAAGAACAAAAATCTACTGAAGGCCCAACAGACGAAACAAGAATACAGAAAAGATGTGATAAAATCAAGAATGGGGAGTTGGCAGAACAAAGCCTTACATGGTCAATTTCTGGAAAAAATAAAAGATAAAGTGGACAGTGAAAAAACTTGGTTATGGTTAACAACAGGTACATTAAAGAAAGAAACAGAGTCACTAATCCTGGCTGCGCAAGAACAAGCTATCCGCACAAATGCCATTAAGGCCAAAATCGAAAAATCCTCTGATGATGCCAAATGCAGACTCTGCAAAGAAGTTGATGAAACTGTTGACCACATACTCAGCTGCTGTAAAAAAATCGCGCAGACTGATTATAAATTGCAGCACAATTCAGTAGCACAGATGATCCACTGGAATTTGTGCAAAAATTATAATATTAAAACAACAACAAACTGGTGGGAACATAAGCCTGAAAAAGTCACCGAAAATCAGATTTATTTATTTATTTATTTATTTCTTAGATTTTTAAACCGCCCCCTCTCCCCAAAAGGGACTCAGAGCGGTGTACAGTCAGTGCATAAAATACAGACATAACAATAAAATACATTTAAAATACATTAGAGGGGGAGATAGACTGTACGAGAAATAAATACCTAAAAACATCCCAATTAAAACCCCAAACCCAATTAAAATAAATCCCCGGGAGGTAAAACTAAGAAAGTGACAAGCCAGCTGATTGAAATAGGTGAGTCTTTAACTTTTGACGGAAGGAACGGAGGTCAGTGGTAGTTCGAATATCAGGGGGGAGGTCGTTCCAGAGGGTTGGGCCCATCACAGAGAAGGACCTACTCCTAGGTGTCGCCCGCTGGCATTGCCTAGCGGACGGCACCAGGAGGAGCCCCTCCCTGTGTGAGCGGATAGGTCGCAGGGATGAGTGTGGTAGGATGCGATCCTGCAGATAACTAGGTCCTGTGCCATGGAGTGCTTTAAAGATGGTGATCAATACCTTGAAACGCACCCGGAAGGCCACAGGTAGCCAGTGCAGCTCGCGCAGGAGAGGTGTTACGTGGGAGTAACATGTACTCCCCATAATAGCCCGTGCGGCTGCGTTCTGAACTAGCTGCAGTCTCCGGATGCGTCCCAAGGGAAGCCCCATGTAGAGAGCATTGCAGTAGTCCAGGCGAGACGTCACCAGCGCATGAGTGACCGTGCGCAGGGCACTCCGGTCCAGTAGGGGGCGCAATTGGCGCTCCAGGCGAACCTGGCGGAACGCCCCCCTTGCCACGGCTGCCTTGCTTGGTCAAGATCCTGTGGGATTTTCGTATACAGACAAAATACTAGCGCATAATACACCAGACATCACACTGGTTGAGAAAAATAAGGTTACAATCATAGACATCGCAATACCAGGTGATAGCAGGGTCGCCGAGAAGGAATATGAAAAAATCGAGAAATACCAGCACTTAAAAATCGAAATCCAACGATTATGGCACAAACCAGCAGTGGTAATTCCAATGGTAATCGGCACACTGGGTGCTATTCCAAAAGCACTGGAATTACATTTAAAACAGTTAAAAATTGACAAAATCACCATCAGTCAAATGCAAAAGGCCGCACTGCTTGGATCCGCACACATATTACAAAAATACGTTACGACGTCCTAGGCCCCTGGGTGGGGCCCGACTAGTAATCAATGCCAAATCCGGCGAAACAACTGGCTGCTGTGATACAATTCTGTTGATGCAATAATAATAATAATAATAATAATAATAATAATAATAATAATAATAATAATAATAATAATAATAATAATAATAATCAGCAGATGCAGCAAAATTTCATAAACTGACTACCTACAATGCCATGACCCTGTTGCTAAGATTATTCACTGGAAATTGTGCCAAAAGTTTGGATTTGAGTACAGCAAAAAACACTGGGACCATTAGGTTGAAAAGGTTTTAGAGAATGAGAAAGTCAAGTTCTTGTGGGACTTCAGAATCCAGACTGACAGGCACTTGGCCTACAACACACCTGACATAATGATAGTTGAAAAGAAAAAAGTTTGGTTCATTGACATTGCAAAACCTAGTGATGCACAAATTGAAGATAAACAGCAAGAAAAAAAAAATCACAAAATACCGGGACTTGCAAATTGAGGTTGAGCGACTGTGGAAAAAGAAATCATGTGTTGCCCCAATTGTAATTGGAGCCCTTGGAGCAATAATACCTAAAGGGCTACCTCGCTATTTGGAAATTCTAAATTTACGTGACTTGAACATTCTGACTCTACCAAAAACCATCCTACTTGGAACAACTTATATCCTCCGGTGTTACCTTAACAGTTCCTAGGTCCTTGGTTAGGAATCGAGCTGTTGAGCTACCAACCAGCCCCAAAGGCTGTGAATCTCACCAAAAATTAACCACATAATAATAATATTGATGAACATCTTATATTTTAAGAAAGTACTTGGTTGATACCTAGGATGCTGGCAGCAAACTGTATCAACCATTAACACCAGCCACTGGTATTTGTAATGCATTTTTGAATGTTCAGTTGGCTGAGTTTCATGTTTAATGAAATATAGTGAAAGCATTAGCAAAGGATGATGGTTGCAAGTACCTAGGCATATTGGAAGCAGATAACATCTTGAATGGAAAAGTCAAAGAGTCAACGCAAAAGGAATACATCAGGAGAGTCCGCAAAATATTAAAATCAAAGCTGAATGCTGGAAACATAATTAAAGCCATTCATACATAGGCAGTTCCAGTGATATGCTACTCAGCTGGAATCATCAACTGGGCTTTGGCTGAACTGGAAAACCTGGACCAGAAAACATGCAAATGTTTGAATATGTACCACGCTTTACATCCACAAAGTGACATCGACAGGTTGTACCTGCCAAGAAAAATAGGGGGCAGGGAGCTATTGCAAATCCATCAAACTGTAGAAGAAGAAAAATGAAGTTTGAATGATTATGTAAACCAGAGTACAGAAAAAATGCTGCAGGCTGTGAAAATGGAGAACAGCATAAAAACAACAGCAACAAAGGCAGAATATAAGGAAAAACAGCTGTATGACAGATTAAATAGAGGGAAAACCGAAGCTTTGCATGGACAGCACTTGAAAAACTTTGAAGGAAAATGTGATGACAACTTGACATGGACATGGCTTAAAATGGGAACTATCACGAAAGAAATGGAAGGTTTAATACTGGCTGCTCAAGAACAAGCACTACAAACTAATGCCATGAAAGCGAAGATACAAAAATCCACTGACAACCCAAACTGATGACTTTGCAATAACAAAGTCAAAACTGTTTCACATTTAATATGTGAATGCAGCAAAATTGCACAAACTGGTTACAAAACTAGACACGACCGAGTTGCTAAATTAATCCACTGGTCCTTATGTAAAATATATGACTTACTTGTATCCAAAAAGTCATGAGAGCACAAAGTGGAAAATGTTACTGTAAATGAGAAGGTGAAGATCTTGTGGGACTTTCGAATAGAAACGGATCGTCATTTGGAACACAACACGCCCGATATCACAGTTGCAGAGGGCCGAAACATACAATTTATTGACATTGCGGTACCAGGAGATGCCAGAGTCAAAGAAAAAGAACTGGAAAAAATCATGAAATATCACAACCTGGCCATCGAAACTACCCAATTATGGATGAAACTTGTAGCAGTGATACCCATTGTCATCGGGGCACTTGGCACCATGTCCAAGAATTTCATATAATACATCAACAAATTGCAGCTTCCTGCAATAACACCAGCGGAATTGCAAAAAACTATGCTACTCAGAACATCGTATATTTTAAGAAGGTACTTGGTTTATACCTAGGACGCTGGCAGCAAACCGTATCAACCGTTAGTACCAGTTAATGGTATTTGTGATGCATCAAGTTCAGTTGGCTGAGTTTCGTGTTTAATGAATAAAAGAAATAATAACAACAATAATAATGAAGGCAGATTCACTGAACAACCGTGTTACTAACTTAACAGCCGTGGTGATTTACTTAACAACGGTGGCAAGAAAGTTGTAAAACGGGACAAAACTCACTTAGCAACTGTCTTGCTTAGTCACGAAAACTTTAGGCTCAACTGTGTCAAGGACTCCCCACGTAGTTAAATCAAGTTTGTATCAATATTATTCAACAGATTTTCTCTATTGCTTTCAATCCTTGAAAACCGTTCTTTCTTTCAAAATATCTGTGCGTTGTTTTTGTACGTTGCTTCTTCTCCTTGAATTTGTTTACCTCTCCTTTTTTTTGCCCCTAAGATCTCATCTGGTCAATCTAACCCTCACCTTCTCTGCCTTTCAATGCATTCATTCGGTCTTGCTAGATATACTCTCCTCTCATTCTTTCTCTTTTATATAGTCAAACCTCTTTTTTTTTTTCAAAGTGGAAAATCTACTGCTAAATATGCCATCTCTTGGAGAAGCGATCTATTCAACACTCAATGTATTCATTCCACGTCTACTCACTCGTGACCTTTTTTTCTCTTCAAATGTGAACAAATAAACTTTTCAAAGTGCCCATTCCCGTTGCATTCAACTTATTTTTTATGTCTCCCAATTCTGTACAGCAATCTAGGTAGAAGCATCGCCCTACGAGCAGACTTTTCTTTCCCTTTCAATTGACTACATACTACCACGGTTTTTCTATTGGCATTAACAGGTCTTTAAATTTCTCTTTCTGTTCTCCCATCTTCGGTAAATATTCTTTTGAATATTGCTTGTTTTTCGTTTCATTTTGCCCATCGGTTGAAAAAGGAACCCTTGAAATGTGGTTGTGTTCTCCAAGGACATTCGTGTTCTTTGAATGTTGCAATCTTTGTAACATCCAACATACAATCCATCTGACATTGTAAACTTCCCACACAACAATGCAACATCATTTGCTGGTATAGGAAGTTAGCCCCCACCCCTCTCCTAGAAAAATGAAATATTTTAGGAAATATTAAAAGGACAGAATATTTTCCCTTAAAGGGAAGGCAGAAACTCATCCCCCCCACCACATCTTTGTCAATGGACCATTAAGGCCTGAGCCAGTCTACTCTACATAACAAAGATCTACCTCCTTCAGGCAGAGCCATAATAGAAATCCCAAAGCCCTTTCATTACATCATCACCCAGCAAAAGGTCAACCAATCCTGGGACTCAGGGCAGCCAACAGAGTTGCCCCTGCATGGCCCCATGGGACTCTGACAACCAATCAGAATACAAGCTCAAATTCAAAAGCCCAGAGGGGGCATAAAACTAGGGCAGTCTCAGCATATCTTCCTCCCCACCCCCAGGACCTCAAACCATGTGGTTCTGTCCAACATCAATAAAACTTCTTTCCAAGAATGTTCCATGAATCCAGTGTCTTTTTTCCCACTTGGAACTGAACCCAGATGGACATTTCTTCCAACACCGTTAAAAGTGTATTTGCATTCAAAATGTGTAGGTGCATTCACACCTTGAAACAACGGACCTCCAACCTTATCACAAGCCTTCTAATTCCATCCACGAATACATTAAACAAGAGGGAGAGGCTATCAGATGGTCTTGATGTACACTCTACTCATTGATAAAAATATTTATTTAAATTTATTTTCATGCTCTTCGTTCCATCATCTAACACCCACGTTGTGTTCAACGATGTTCTTCAACTCCAGATTTGCTCAAAACATTCCCTAATTGAAGCGTATACATTCTGCCAGTGGATTGACTGATTATGTGCCATCACATCATTTACGACTCCTAGTAATAACAAAGAGATATTTTTCGGAATGACCATCTATCCCCGGTATGTGCCACATGGAGCCATAACTGCCAGCGTGTGAGCCGTCAGCTCCAGCGTGCATGCGTGCACCGGCCAGTTGATTTTTGGTCTTCCAGAGGGCCAGGGGAGGTCATTTCCGAACTTCAAGTAAGTCCGTTTGGCCCATTTTTTTGCCCTCTCCAGGCTCCGGAGGCTTTCCTGGAAAATGGTCTCCCCCAGCCCCATTGAGGAAATACCAAGCTCAGCTTTGAGGCGAGCAGTGGGGCATGCGTGTGGGGGAGCATGGGGGGGAAGGTTGTGCGCACTTGTGCATGTGGGAGCATGCTTTGTGTTAGATTCGGTATTAACAGAAGAGGCGTGAGGCAGCTGAGGCAAGAGAACAGCTATATTTATTCAGTAGAACAATAACTAACTATGTACAGACAAATTCAGCACCTGGCCCTACTTGACAGCTATTTATACTAGAGCTGTCAAGCAGGGAGACCAATAGAAGCACTTAGACAGCGTGCGCTCAGCCAGCAGCGCTTTAGCCAATCAGGAGTGGCTGAGCTGTTGCTGGCTGTCAGTCGCAAGTCGAGGACTTGCAGCCGGTCGTAAGTCAAGGACTTTAGGGCCAGTCACAAGTCAAGGACTTAGCACTTTGCATTATGGGTGCCAGCCCACGAGTGCCCTGTCGCACACACGTGTTCGAATTTTTGGCGCCCAACAACAAAAAGGTGAGCAATCACAGATCTATCCCTAATCTGTTCTTCCAAGCCTCCAACAGTGGACTTATCACCACTGTAACTGAGATTCCACCATATGCTTTCTCTACATAAAAAAAAACCCCGCAATAAATATTCTTATATTCTTCTAAATTCAACGGGCTGGTAAAGAGGAGGTACGTAGCTTGTGCTCTACATAAAACCTCCAAATTTAATACCTTGTATACATCTTCAATTCGAATATATGGCCCAGAAGTATAGAAATGGAATAATTAACACAATGAAGTAAATATTCAATGTACGGACATACACGCAGAATGCCTTCCAATTTTCCAAGGTTGGAAAATCAAGAGTGATATATGGATAGCACAGGTTTTCAGCTTCCTGGATCCACGCCCGTCTGCTAGGCAAGAAACTGGCAGCAGGAATGAACTAAAATGTTAAGGAATAAATATTCCTGGCATACATTGTTGATGGGAATCTGATGAAAACATATGACTTCAAAAGGATAGATCAAGAGAGGATAGCTGTATAAATATGAAAGCGAGAGATTTAAATATCAAGGGGAAGGTTTGTACACTTCTGGGAGAGATGAGAGCGGAAAGAGTAAAAAGGAAAATGTACGTGCTTACTCCTGCGATACAACAAGAATTTATCTTTAGCTGTAGTAAGGCTCTTATGTCTTTTCATTTAAACAGAAGGGAAGGCATAATTTAATTTAAGAAGAGAACAGGCTTGGGATCATGGAGTGCAGTCTAGAGGTACTCTAATTAATATATATTGCTTCAAACTTTCTGCAGGCACATCCCCATCTCTTGAAGGAAGATTACTAATGTTTAGTTTACAACGTTCAAACGTTTCAC
This sequence comes from Natrix helvetica, assembly GCF_964273705.1. Taxonomy (NCBI): domain Eukaryota; kingdom Metazoa; phylum Chordata; class Lepidosauria; order Squamata; family Natricidae; genus Natrix; species Natrix helvetica. Next base: position 7,883,558 of record NC_138549.1, on the reverse strand, counting down.
TATAATTTAGCTGGCGGGATCTAATCTTGTTCATCAACACCGAGACTGTGCTGGTATGTATTTTGTGAAATCATCTTATTTGATGCAATCTATGATTTCTTGGATTTTGGATCACTTCAGCTTTATTCTCCCAAAGGTGTTTTTTCCTTTGTTTTTCCATGAAGACCTGAGGTGGGATTCAGCAGGTTCTGACCGGTTCTGGAGAACCAGTAGCGGAAATTTTGAGTAGTTTGGGGAACCGGTAAATACCACCTCTGACTGGCCCCACCCCCATCTATTCTCTGCCTCCTGAATCCCAGCTGATCGAGAGAAAATGGGGATTTTGCAGTAACCTTCCCCTGGAGCGGGGAGAGAATGGAGATTATAAAGTATCCTTCCCCTGGAGTGGGGAGGAAATGGAGATTTTACAGTATCCTTCCCCTGCCATGCCCCCCCCCCCCAAATTATGCCCACCAAGCTAAGCCATGCTCACCAAGCCACGCCCACAGAACCAGTAGTAAAAAAAAATTAAGCCCACCACTGATGAAGACATTTTGCTTCTGTCATCCAAGACAGAACTGTCAGAACTGAAGAAGCCTCTTGGATGAGAAGCAAGACATCTTCAAGGAAAACCAAGGAAAACCAAGGAAGACCAGTTGCCTTTTGAGAATGCATCTTTGGAAACAACCATGACTTGGATGATTGAGTCTCTCCAAAGGCAAACAGTTTTATTTTCAACGTTGCCTTAATTCGTATGAACATAATGTGATCCTTTTAAAAAGTGATAATGACATCCGGTTTAATCTGATGTGTGAAGTTATTGCTAGGATAGAGTAAGTATTTAAAGAAGAAGCAATATATAAATGACATTTTGAGGAATGTCACATCTCTACCTTCATAGGTTTAATTCTGCCTGGAATCGGTATAGATAAAGGTTCCCCTCACACATATGTGCTAGTCATTCCCAACTCTAGGGGGCAGTGATCATCTCCTTTTCAAAGCCGAAGAGCCAGCACTGTCCGAAGATGTCTCCATGGTCAGGTGGCTGACATAACTAAACACCGAAGGTGCACGGAACGCTGTTACCTTCCCACCAAAGGTGGTTCCTATTTTTCTACTTGCATTTTTACATGCTTTCGAACTGCTAGGTTGGCAGAAGCTGGGACAAGTCACGGGAGCTCATGCCATTATGCAGCACTTGGAATTTGAACCACCAAACTGCCGATCTTTCTGATCAACAAGCTCAGTGTCTTAGCCACTGGACCACTGTGTCCCTGAGATCAGTAAAATTCTTCCTAAATTATGTATCTGTTTTTTTAGATTCTAATAAGCTCTTTTCTGGAAATCTGGATATTTATGTCATCCTGATGAAGCTGTGCTTCATGAACATGGAGTAAAATTATGTTGACATGCTTTGTAAGCTGATACTCCTTAACACAAACTGTAGGTTAGCATTAAAAATACATGATTGAACATCTAAGATATTATCATGAAAAAACATCATAATTCTGTTGCATCCACTGGAAGAAGTGCAAAATCCGTGAAAGTCCACGAAGCAAGGAGAAATATTTAGCAAACATCATGTTCCCTAATGCAATTGGCCTGTATTTTCACCTAGCTTACAGAAGAAATCTAACACATGTATCTTCGCATGCATAATGCTATTTATCAGAAACATCCATTGAAAAATCAATGCAATGTCCAATCAACTGCTCCAAAATTTCCATACACAAATGCACATTGTGGAAGTTATACAAAAATATGCATTTGGGGAAAAAGTTATATACAATGCTATTAGTTGTGAAGTCATGTCCAACCCATTGTGACCCCATAGACAACATTCCCTCCAGGCCTTCCTGTCCTCTACCATACTCTGGAATCCATTTAAGCTCACATCTACTGCTTCAGTGACTCCATCCAGCCACCTTATTCTCTATCATCCTCTTCTTCTTTTGCCCTCAATCTTTCCCAGCATTAGGGACTCTTCAGGGAGTGCTTCCTTCTCATTAGGTGGCCAAAGTATTTGACTTTCATCTTCAGGATCTGGCCTTCTAAAGAACAGTCAGGGTTGATCTCCTCTAGGACTGACTGGTTCGATCACCTTGCAGTCCAAGGGACTCACAGGTGTCTTCTCCAGCACCATCATTCAAAGGTCTCAATTCTTTCGCTCAGCCTTCCATATGGTACAACTTTCACAGCTATACATTGCAACTGGGAAAACCATAGCCTTGACTATACACATTTTTGTTGGCAAGGTAATCTCTCGCCTTTTAAGTATGCTGTCTAGATTTATATATATAGAAATGCATATGTTAAGAACACTGGATATCCTCAATCCCTAATTTAGAAATGAAATAGCAATGGTGCTTACTTATATACCACTTCACAGTGGTTCACATCCTGCTCTAAGCAGTTTACAGAGTCAGCATATTGCCCCCAACAATCTGGCTCCTCATTTTACTGATCTGATGGAAGGATGAGTCAACCTTGAGCCAGTGAGAATCGAACTCCCAAACTGTGGGCAGCCAACAGTCAGCAGAAATAACCTGCAGTACTACATTCTAGAGTCACCACGGCTCTTATGGACAACCTCACAGATGTTACCTTACAGTATTGTCATAGAGACCACGGTTTTCTTTCTTCAGAGGTAACTATCTATTTATCATCAACAATCCCAAAGCAATCTTATTTTTAAAACTTTAGAGGTGTAAAAGCTTGTCAGTGTAGATATATTCATGAACTGGAATAGGGCCTAGCAATAAGGTCAGTCAATGGGATCTCAAACAGTTTGGAGCCTGGGCATGGCTTAGCTCTGTAGCTCTGAGTCTGTGCTGAACTCTAAATTAGACTGCTGCTTTGAACTGAAACTGAAACTGTTCTCTCCTCTGCCTGTTTTTTGCTTGTATTTACTACCACATTGGAAAACCTGCTTTTGGTATTGTATATTTACTCCATGTGTTATATGATATATAAAGGGAAGTTAATGAATCCTGCTGAATCAGTTACATGTGTGTGCTTTCTGGATGTGATTGCTGCAACAAACTGTGACAAAGCTGCTTTGAGTTTACAAATTCCTTAATGGCAGAAAGAAACTCTTGTGGAAACGATACTTTGTGATCACACAACTTCTGCAGCGGGGACATTTTTCTCTCTCTCCCAGCTACATTGAAAAAGAGCAAAGCCAGAGCTTTTGAGCTGCTTTACAGCTTTTAAAAGAAATAAATAACACGGGAGGTGGGAGAGCGAGACAGAGAAACATATCTGGCTGTTTTATAAATTATTTTGCCTCTACATATACCTGGTTATGGGTAATGCCCAGCCGTTTGAACTTTTGATCCCATATCCATTCACTCAGGTTTTAATTTGAATGTGTGCCTTGTGCCCTCAAGCTCATTTTTAATTACTGTCCTCTGTTTATTCTGTTATTTTACAATTTAAAAATATACGCAGTAAATTTCACGGTGCATGCACACTGTGGTTATCTAATTGTAAATTGTGACTTGGGATAGTTATTTAACTATGAATATATAAGCGAAGGAAGGAAAGAGTAAATAAGATAAAATATCACTCCACTCTGTATCCTTACCAAGTTGAGCAGGGAGCGAGAGAGAGAGAGCGAGAGTGAGAGAGAGCCATTAAAACAGTTTGTTATGCAGAAAAGAATGGAACAATCTCCAGGAACAAAGCAGAACTGTCTTTCCAATAAAATAATAAGCAATATCAAATTCTAATATATGCAAGTGTTGGATCTGGTTTCTTCTGCAGTTCATAATAGTTGTTGTTTTTTTTCCTTTACTGAACTCTTGAAATTCAAAGTACCATATTTTTCGGACTGTAAGACGCATCGGAGTATAAGACACACCAAGATTTTGAAGAGATAAATTAAAATTAAAAGTTTTTGCACTCTGCAGGCCTCCCAAATCCTCTGCATGCCTTGTTTTTTTTTTGTGCTGGAGGGGGGACACAAAAATGAGCATAAAACGGCCCATTTTTCACAAAAACGGGCCTGTGTTTTTTTTTTGCAAAAAAAAACAGGGCACGCATAGGCTTTGAGAGGCTTATAGACTGCTCCTGGAGGCTGAGAGGGGCAAAAAAAGAGCCAAAACCTGCCTGTTCTTTGCTTGTTTTTGCCCTCCTTAGCCCCCAGGAACACTTTGCAGGATTCACAAATCCCTTCCACGTCCATTTTTGCAAAGGGGCTGAGGTTTCGGGAGGGCAAAAATGCTGTATTCACTGCATAAGATGCACCCAGATTTTTACCCTCTTTTGGGGGTGAAAAAAGTGTGTCTCACACTCCGAAAAATACGGTAGCTGGTAATGTTGGAGAGCAAAGTTTTGTTTTGTGTGTCTGCGTGTATGTCTTTTAGAATTCCTGGGTGGGGTGATTGACGGGTTGATTGAGTGATGCTGTTTCCAAGTTGCAATAGCATTTATTTAGGAAAATAGGGCCAGACTTGTCAAATCTGTATGAAACAAAGCAACAAGGTTACCTTTCAAAAGCCTCTTGAGTTATTTTAGCTCCTTTAAAGAAAAAAGAAGGCAAATAATTATTGGCTGCTAGTATACCTAGCAAATCTTGTGCTCCGCTTTTCCATTCTAGCTGACTGACTGCCAATGAAAGCAAACATTACCGTCAATACAAATTAGGCACCGTGACTTCTGCATCCATCTTGTGACACAGTAAATACAGCAAGAACTTCAGCTTTCCTCAGGATACACTCATTTTAGGTCCTGTCAAGTTGCAGTGGAAAAAGGTGACAGGTAATGCCTGGTTGGGAGTAGAAGGATAAGATTAAGGTAATATGTAGCTAGGTATACACACAAAAAACAACTGAAGGGGGATCGACAGCATATTAATTATCTTTGAATAGAACAAGGCCAATAATATGCTTTTCGTTATTCACCTTTTCATTTATAGAAACATTTATAGTAAAATCAGAGTAAACAAAGCAGTGGTAAGATTCAGCCGGTTTACACCTATTCGGGAGAACTGGTTGTTAACTCTCTAAGTAGCTCAGAGAACCGGTTGTTGGAAGAAATCTCATTTTGCTTTCTTCTACTTTCCAGGGCTAATCCTGTAAGGAAGGCAGGAAGGAAACATCATGGTGTTGTTTTTAGCCTAATCTTTATTGTCCTGCTTACAGAAACTGCCTCTCCTGTTAACCCTTATTACATTGTAACAGCTAAGGCGAAGCACCCATAATTGTGAATGACATTGAGTTGACCACGCCCACCCAATCACATGACCACTGAGCCCCACCTACCCAACTGGTTATTAGGGCAGAGAACTGGTTGTTAAATTATTTGAATCCCACCACCGAAACAAAGGGCACTATAAGAGAAGCCCTGTTGCGTCAATATTGTGTGTTTGACACAGTAGCCAAATGGATCACACAACTGTACCATTATGGAGTCGCAATGGACTCCAAGCGTCATCTAGTCCTACATTTTGCAATGTATATATGAAAATCAGTCTCTTAAAAATCTCCAGAAAAAAAAAAACATCTGCAAGCTGGTTAAGATACAGCTGTTAAAAATGGAGAATATGATAGTTACATCAAAATTAGAAGAATTCAATTCTATAACACGGGCCTTTTGCAAACCATAAAGAGAGGAGACCCAGTTTATGTCTGCTATTTAATGCTTGTTCTACAGTAAAAAAAAAAAAAAATGAATGCATGCCAACTATCTCACACTGTGTGAGACACACATACAGAAAAAAGAAATTGACTTAAATACTTTTTGTGCTTCCTAGCTTATGTAGCCATGGGAATCAATGCCTTTGGAATATCAACATGAAAATGTTTTCAAACATTCATTCAAATGTTGTCCATTGATCGATATATCAATTTGCTAACAAACCACATATGCACAGCATACTGGCCAACTCAGCATAGATTCTGCGCCATGCCTTTCAAGCTACAGTTTCCTCTATCCTTACTCATTGTGATTCATCCCTTCATCATTTTGTTTCCAAAAAGAGGGCTATAAAAAATGAAAAGGATCAAAAGGCCCCATTGCTTAGCAGGCTGATCACCCTGTACTCATTAGCTGAAAAATC
>NC_138549.1:7852518-7875018 GCF_964273705.1 Natrix helvetica | reverse complement strand
TCAACCTAGCGGTTTGAAAGCATGTAAAAATGCAAGTAGAAAAATAGGAACCACCTTTAGTGGGAAGGTAACAGCGTTTCGTGCACTTTTGGCGTTGAGTCATGCCAGCCACATGACCACGGAGAAGTCTTCAGACATTGCTGGCTCTTCGGCTTTGAAACGGAGATGAGCACTGCCCCCTTGAGTTGGGAATGATTAGCACATATGTGCAAAACGAACCTTTACCTTTATAGTAACTTAAACCTGGCTTTGTCATTTGAGGCCCCCTTTTCCTTATTTTTTTTGTAAACTTTAGACAACGTATTATCCATGTATTCTGTTAAAATGTATATTTGATATTTCTCAGATATTCATCTTTATTAATGGTGACAGTTATTCTACATTTTTATTTTATGCTATATGTTTTTAGGAGGTTGGAAGACACATAACACACACTGGTTGGTTGTTATTAATACATACAATGAGAGCCAAATACAAGATAGACAGAATTGAGTTGCTGCTGAACATAACAATTAATAAATACAAGCAATTTAAATCTCACCAGCGATGCTTTGTGGGTGGGATGTGGGTTTGTCCTTGGAGGACCATGGGCCACAGATTGCAATGGATTCTTCTTCGTGCTTCTGCCTTCTCTAAATGCTAAAGGAAATGGAGCCTGGCTTCCCAGCATGCACTTGTTTTGAGAGTGTGGGCTGTTGAGTAAATAGGTTGGGTCAGCTTCAAACAATATACTTAGTATTTATCTCTCCAGCCACTAGATGGGGCTAGAGGGCAACAACAGTATATAAAGTTAGTATGTTGGGGCATATTTGTCCCTCCAGCCTCTAGATGGGGCTAGAGAGCAACAACAGTATATAAAGATCATATGGCGTGGCATGACACTATTCTTTAAACAGAATGGAAAGAAACTGAGTCCGGACTTCATCACTAGAGTCCTGGGAACTCCACCTAAGTCGTCTTAAGCTTTATCTAGCAAGAGTGGATTTTGAGCAGAATAAATGAAATCTAAAAAGAAAGAGGATTTGCAGGAAACAAATGTCTTTCAGCTCTAGCAGAAAGATGGCTATGAACTGCTGACATAAAAAAAAAGCCAATGCAGCAAAAATCAGAAATCATCAAACCGGTACATAGTTAAACCCATCTATAAATAGGAAGGCAGGAAAGAGGTATGGATTAAAAATATATATACTAAGTGTTAAAGCAGAAGTAGGGGGTGCCATTCCTGCCTCTACCCTGGATTATTTCAAGGTCAGTAAGGTAGCAGTGATAAGTAAACTAGGACAACTTAAAGCTGATAAATTACTGAAGCTGCACTTATCCACCTGTGGGAAATACTCCATTGAGAAAGATATTGCATACAGAGAAAAAATAGTTGCAGAAAGTTTATTTTACGAGGGTGTTAAATTTTAAAGGAAAAAGATCAAGGCTCCATAAAACGTATAACACAGAATAATAAAGTTGATAGGGACCTCGAAGTCTTCTAGGCCAACCCTCTGCTCAAGCAGGAGATCCAATACCATTTCAGACAAATGGTGGTCCGGTCTCTTTTGACAGCCTCAAAAGATGCTCTCAAATCAGGGCAACAAGTTGCTACTAGAAGTTGTGGGTGCTCCATCTCGGGAGGTTTTCAAGAAGAGATTGGACAACCATTTCTCTGAAATGGCATAGGGTCCATTGCTCAAGCAGGGAGTTAGAGTAAATGACCTCCAACGTGCCTTCCAAATCTGTTATTTTCTTACCTAAAATAGTAGAGGGATTCCTGCTTGAGAAGGAGTTGGACTAGAGGACCTATAAGGTACCTACCAACTCTCTTGTTCTGTAGATCTGCCTCCAGTGATGGAGCAACCACAGCTTCTGAAGGCATTCTATTCCATTGATTAATTGTTCCGTCAAGAAATTTATCCTAAGTTCTAGGTTTCATTTAATGTACCTTATTTATTTGTAACTTGCCTTTATTCTTTTTACAAATAATCCAAGGCAGCGAGCATGTTCACCTTCTTCCTCCTATTCCCCCTCTGCCTCCCAATCACAAATCTGTAAGATGAGCTGAGGAGAGAGAGAGAGAGAGAGAGAGAGAGAGAGAGAGAGAGAGAGGGAGGGAGGGAGGGAGAGAGAGAGAGAGAGAGAGAGAGAAAGAGTGGGAGAGAGATCCAAGGTCACCCAGCTGGCTTTCATGGCTAAAGCAGGGCTAGAACTCAGTGTCTCCTGGTTCCTAGCCTAGCTGCCTAGACTGAGTTGCTTATTAGATTGATGCTAGATGATATTTGTTAGATAGTAGATTAGAGATAGATAGATAGATAGATAGATAGATAGATAGATAGATAGATAGATAGATGATAGATAGATAGATAGATAGATAGATAGATAGATAGATAGATAGATAGATAGATGATGATGATGGATGGATGGATGATAGATGGATGGGTGATAGGTGATACATGGTAGATGATAGTTAAATAGGTAGGTAGGTGATAGAAAGATAGATGATTGATAGATGATAGATAATAGATGGATAGGTGATAGATAGATAGATAGATAGATAGATAGATAGATAGATAGATAGATAGATAGACAGACAGACAGACAGACAGACAGACAGACAGACAGACAGACAGATACAGAGGTGGTATTCTGCCGATTTTCGCCGGTTCGGGTGAACTGTTAGTGGTGGTGGCAGGAGGCTCCGCCCACCTGCCCAGACATCATCACAGATGCTCTGCACGTGTGCAGAAGTTAAGAGAAAGCCACTACTGGATGGATGGATGGATGGATGGATATATACATAGATGGGTGGGTGGGTGGATGTGTGGAGGGTGGGAGGGAGAGAGAGAGAGATGGTAGAATAGATAGATAGATAGATAGATAGATAGATAGATAGATAGATGGATGGATGGATGGATGGATGGATGGATGGATGGATGGATGGATGGATGATAGGTGATAGATAGATAGATAGATAGATAGATAGATAGATAGATAGATAGATAGATAGATAGATGATAGGTGATAGATAGATAGATAGATAGATGATAGATAGATAGATAGATAGATAGATAGATAGATGATAGATAGATAGATATGATAGAAATAGATGATAGATGATAGAGATAGAGAGGATAGATAAACAAGGACAGAGAACTCAGCAATGATTAAAGTTAAAAAATATCTAGATGCCCCATCCTAGTGTGATTTGAGCATAGTGAAGTGACATCATACAATCCTATCCTGCTTGACCGCAGTGTTCAGCCTCAATTCTCAGTCATCCTGGTCTCTGCCTGTCCTTGCTACACGCCTAGTTGGTCTGTTACAAGACTTCTCTCATCCATGAACACATTTAGGTTGATGGCATACATTTGATGGAACAAATAAAAAGTTATGAAGCCAAAAAAAATTGTATTATTTACCTGCTATTAGTAGCAAAGTCAGCCGCTGCACAGCAGTGAAATACTTGGATAATCTTTCGTTTGAAAAATGGTTTGATACGTCTGGGTCAATTGCCCTGCTTCAGAAGGTCTCCAATCAAATTCACATGCTTCAAAAAATAAAGTGGCAAATCATTATTTTATTGGGATTTTTTAAATGAGAAATTACTACCATCGGGTTGCAAGAAAAACTAATTGGCCTGATATAGGATTCTTCTAGGTGGAAGCTATTGTGTATAAAGAAACTTTATAATAAACCTCGTAACTTACCAATTAGTTATTCCCCACACTGTAGGAGCATAGAATCAAGAGAGCAAAGGCTGATAGAAGAACTTACTCAAGTGATACACAGCAAAAATTGCAAAGACCTAGTGAACATCTCCAAATGATGAAGAATAGGAAGGATCAGCAACCGACAAGCTAACTAGCTGAGAAAGTGATGTGTTTAACAAACAACATTTTTTTTCTTTTGCCCACAGCGTTAAAGAATAGAGAATAAAGAAAAGTTAAAGAATAACTTTTGGGTGACTCAAATTAATAGCCTACTTCCTGTTCTTCCCAAGAGCATGAAACAAACTCCTTGTCCCGGCAAAAAACCCTTTTATTAATTTGCTGTGAATCCTACTTATTCACAGCCGGCAAAGTCTTTCAAAGGAGGATTTACAGTCACAGACCTTCTCTGGCTTGGAGAGCTGAAAGGCTGATATCTGCAGAACTTGGCAAGGAGTCTCCGAGAGTCACGAACCAATTAAGCAAACTAATTGTCTCCTGCAAACTCCACTCCCCTTTCGCTCCTCTTTTATTTCCTCTGGGAGGGGCCATTCATAATCCACCTGTGGCCTTACTCCCAAGTTGACCCTGTTCTTTAGTTGTTCCTTTTGTCTGGCAACTCTGTGCAAGCACACACTGGGAAGAGGCTCCAGCTGTTTGTCTGCCTCACTGATGTCTGACTCTGAAGGCAGCTAATAACTGGCATATGGCTCTGGCCCTGTCTCTGCCTCTGACACAGAGCCCTCATCAGAGCTTTCCAAAACTCCCGGACTGGCCCATCTTCCTCCCCAACCTCCTCACTGTCCGAATCTGTTGCCAGCTTTGCTGGTCACTGACAGGCCACAACACTTTCATGGATTAAAAGTTTGGCCCGGTTACGATAGTCGTGAATCATTGGTGTGTTATGTCATGTTTAGTTTAAAAAAAAGCTTAACCCCTTAGTGGGGATTTTATTCCATTTTTAGCCATGATCCCATGGCTTCACTTTTTGTTAATAATACGACATCTTAGTGAAGTATGCAAACCAGCATTTGTATTTCCTGCATCCGATGAGGAGAACATATATTTCTCCTTCTGTCCTGGCCACTTTATACAAAGGGATGATTGAAAGCATTTTAACAAACTGCATCACTGTTTGGTTTGGTGGCAGCAGCACCTGAGATAGAAAGTCCCTACAGAGAGTGGTGAGGACAGTCGAGAAGATTATAGGAAAACTCCCTTCCCATTCTTCAGGATACTCCTTATGAGAGCTCAGTGCTTACAGCTCAAAGCATTGTTAGAGTCCTCACATAGCCACTTTATGGTCTACAGTATTTTTATTGCTCTACTCTCGGAGGAGGTTTCAAAGTATTTTTATGAGGACTCCCTGATTCTGTAGCAGCTTTGTTTCTTAGGCTATCTGTCTGATGAACACACAAGATTCTTTTTTCTTGCCATGTATATATATACATCCAAACTAGACTGTGTTGTTTCTCTGAGTCATATAATATATGTGGGTATGTGCATAATTTTGTATTTATTTATTTTCTCATGTTTACGTAGTGTGCATTGGTGGTGGTGACCCTTTGAGAGCTGTATGCAACCAAATTTCATTTTAATGGATGCAGATTAGTGTACATTCAAAGCGACAAAGCGAAGTTATTCTAGAGTTACTCTAAAGTCTGAGTCTACTCAGAAGCAAACTCAGACAGTGAATGAAATGTGTAGCTCAACTCCACTCATATCAAATCAGAAGTAAGAGCCACCAAGTTCAATTCTAGTTATTCCGAGGTGTGTGTGTGTGTGTGTTTGTGTGTAGACTGAAATGATAAGCAACAAAATTAATGCTACACAAAAGGAAGCTTAACTTCCCTCCCTAAGTTGCAAATGCAGTCTTACTTTTATAGAAAAGGGGATATCAGATCATTTTCCACAAAGGCGTCACAGAATGCTTGTCTCATCTGAACCTTAGCATCTCCACTCAGCCTCTTTTTAAAGAACTCCGTTGCCGTTGGTCCGTCTTAGCTGTATTAGATGAATCAATTTGTGAACTTCAGCTTTGCAAAACCTTATGGGTAATTTGCAATGCAATCCAATACATCTCATTGAATTCCTCTTTACCATTTGTTGTCTCGTTAGTGCCGCAGAACAGCATGCTTTGACTCAAAATATTTTCATCTGTATTGATGTTGCTACTCCAAAAACATCCACGGTTAAAAAAAAAGAAAAAAAGGAAACCTCAGTTTTGCAAGGTAGCTTAGAAGACAAATACTTCATTTAAAAAAAAAAGCAAAGAAAAATAGTATGACAAAAGTAGACAAACAGCTTTGTAGGTCATGGCAACAGCAATCAGCCTTACGTACAACTTCATAGTGCTTTTTCAGCCCCCTCCAAGTGGTTTATAGAGTCAGCATATTGCCCTCAATCTGGCTCCTCATTTTACCAACCTCGATAGGATGGAAGGCTGAGTCAACTTTGAGCCACTCAGGACCAAATTTGTGACAGTCAGCAGAATTAGCCTGTAATGTTTATCCAACCACTAGGCTACCATGGGTCCTTTCTAGGCCCTTCATATGGAGTAATGTCTCAGAAACCAGGATTTAGGCAAGAAGAACAAAATGCACCAGTACAGTATAGGTGGTACCTTGCTCTATAGTAGTAACTGTGAGAGGGATCTTGGAGTCCTAGTGGACAACCATTTAAATAGGAGCCAGCAGTGTGCAGCAGCTGCCAAAAAAGCCAACACAATCCTAGGCTGCATCAACAGAGGGATAGAATCAAGATCACGTGAAGTGTTAATACCACTTTATAAGGCCTTGGTAAGGCCACACTTGGAATACTGCATTCAGTTCTGGTCGCCACAATGTAAAAAAGATGTGGAGACTCTAGAAAGAGTGCAGAGAAGAGCAACAAAGAGGATTAGGGGACTGGAGACTAAAACATATGAAGAACGGTTGCAGGAACTGGGTATGTTTAGCTTAAGAGAAAGAAGGACTAGGGGAGATAGCATTGTTCCAATATCTCAGAGGTTGCCACAAAGAAGAGGGAGTCAAACTATTCTCCAAGGCACCTGAGGACAGAACAAGAAGCAATGGGTGGAAACTAATCAAGGAGAGAAGCAACTTAGAATTGAGGATAAATTTCCTTAGAACAATTAATCAGTGGAACAGCTTGCCTCCAAAAGTTGTGAATGTTCCAACACTGGAAGTTTTTAAGATGTTGGATAACTATTTGTCTGTAGTGATGTAGGGTTTCCTGCCTAAGCAGGGGGTTGGACTAGAAGACCTTCAAGGTCCCTTCCAACTCTTTTATCCTATAAGAGCAAGTCATTGAAGAAGGACCTGATCCAGAGATCTTGCAGTCCAGAGACTGAAGCAACTCAAGATTCCTTGATTTTGCTTACTTCACAATGGGACAGCGATAAACCTTGACAGGTTTTCCAGATTCTGCTGTAGTTCCCAATGACAAATAAAGATCCCATTCCTGGTGTGTGTGTGTGTGTGTGTGTGTGTGTGTTTCATTACGTCTAAGGGTTGACAAATCCCTGCTCCGCTTTCCCATGAACTGATCACAAAAGCTTGCCTCACTTTTTTTTAAAAAAAAGTCTCTCACAAAATATAATCTGAGAAAATAGATTACATTGCAGATCATCTTCTGAAATTTGTGGTGTGTTTTCTCCAGGATCAATTGAACTGAGGGTTTTCCTGATGCTTTCAGATGCTAACTAGAGGTTAGATGTTCTATCAAACTGGAAAAGGTACTGTGTTTGCCCAAAAATATGACAGGTTCTTATTTTCATTTCACCCCCAAAATAAGTGCTTGGGCTTATTTTTGGGGAGGTCTTATTATTTTTGAGGTGCAGGAGGAGGCGAGCTGCTGCTGTGTTGCAATATTTTCAGGGAGGGCTTATTATCAGGGGAGGGCTTATTTTTGCACATGCGCTCAAAAGCTCAATTGGGCTTATCATCCATGGAGGTCTTATTTTCAGGGAAACAAGGTAGCTGTTTATTTTGAAACTTGGGGGACGACGACGACTGAAGCCTTCTGCGTAAATCGATTTAACTTGACACTGCCATCAGTTTCTTGGAGAAAACCTATTTCTTTTTTTAAAGATTTTTTTTTAATTCTCTTACATACCATTTTAAGTATACATTCACATAATTGTTATTCTTCTTTACATTTATCATTCTTATACATTTATTATTTCATTTAATAGGTTATTATATACAGTTTGCATTGCTTTTTTTTTTACCATTCCTTCCTCCTGTTGTAACACCACCTTATTTTCCCTTTCTTTTCTCCCTCCCTCCCTTCTCTACTTCCTTCCTTCCTCCTCTCCTCTCCTTCCCCTTCCTTCTTCCCTTCCCTTTCTCCTACTCCTACTCTTCCTCTTCCCCTTCCTACCCTTTCTCCTTCTCTTCCTCTCCCTTCCATCCTCCTCTCCTTAACTCTTTCTTCTCTCCCCCGTCTTCCTTTCCTTCTCTCCTCCTCTCTCCCTTTCTTTTTCTATTATTGTAGGTGTCTCTTTCAAGTCTCAGTTTATGTTTCCTTGGGATGGTAGAGAAAACCTATTTCTAATGGCTTTACTTTCTCTTATAGATTTTTTTCTGGTGTTTCTGCAGCAGCGGTAAAGAGCATAACAGCCCCAAGTCAACCTGTTTTTTCTTTTCAACAATAATCTACCATAAGAAATACCAGCTGAAAACTCCTCCTTTGCAAGGCCCACTGAAATGAATGGGAGGAACAGTTAATGTGGTTGAAATTGACTGGGCATTGCGAACCTCTACTCCTACCGAAGTCATGTTATTCAAAATCAGCTGAAGGGAGAAGCAGGCTGCAAACTTAAGTTTCAGATGAAGAGGTCCAATATTTAGGAGAATGGATTTTTGTTATTTATTCATCTGAAGCCTAACCTTCCTTGCGTGAGATATAAATCAATCCTTATCCCAAAGCACCTACTTTATACAGCTGTGCCTGGGCTTATTATTAATTTATCCGGTTCTGGCTTAGGTAAGAGGACTGAAGATGATCAAGTGATACATCGCATAAACAATTAAAAGTAATCCTTCTAGCGTTCATCTGTGGAAGGGATGCTGAGCTCGTACCAATTGCACCCGCCCTTGAATTTCTTTTCTGCCGTTAAGATTCAGACACTATAACAAATCTTAGCCCAAGCCTTTCATTTAGCGTGGTATCAAGAAAGCTGTGTCCCAATTTATCTTTATTACCATCGGGCAACTTGAGTTGACACAGGATTGATATTAAATGCAGTGATGGCATGTGGATTGCATTAACAGGGCTGGCAAAAGATTCTTATCTTTCTCCCAAATCATAATGCCTCCTGTAATGTGACAGGTATTCCGGATTCTGCAACTAAGGCTGTTAATTTAATTTTGATGAACATTCCATAGAGTTCAGAAAGAATAATCTCCATTCTTTTGTTGGGCTGCTTTTATCAAAATGGGTGTCAGGATCACATTGTCCTTCTCTCAAAGGCTTCCTGTAATATTAATGTTACCCCTAAATTCAGAATAGTCAATGAAGTCAATGAGATCATTTCTATTATCTGTTCTTTTTTTTAAGATTAGGCAGGCATTTTTTGGTCTCATCAGTGACAGCCTGGTCCCTGCTTTGCTCATAAAGGACTCTATATCTGTCAATTGTTTATATTTTATACATGGAAAAGAATTTCTAAGCAGTATTGAAAAGTCAATGAAAATACAATGAAATTTGTGTCTGAGTAGATTATATTCCTGGCCATTTTCTTCCATTGAAATGTGCTTATGTACATTATTTATTCCTTTCTCCTATGATACATTCCCAACAAAGGCCTTATACAACTTATTATTGAAACTTATTTATTAAATGTTGATGCCACGTAAAGTCTCTTCAATAATGAGGGGGTGGTATATAAATTTAATTAGCAAATAAAAGAACTAGTTGCAGTAAGACTTTCTGTGTTCTGCATTCATCCATATTTTTGCTGGAAATTTTGGATACCAAAATCCTGTTTTTTTATTACTCATTCCAGGTATCTGTGCCTTAAAAGATTTGGAAGAGGAATATTTCAAACATTTACCATGAAACTTTGCAAGGTTAAGGTCTCTGATGATCTACTATGTTGAGTGTCTAGGAAGACCATGTTTACCGTGGTCATGTGACTGGTATGACTAAACACCGAAGGTGCACGCAATGCTGTTACCTTCCTACCAAAGGTGGTACCTATTTTTCTACTTGCATTTTTACATGCTTTCGAACTGCTAGGTTGGCAGAAGCTGGGACAAGTGACAGGAGCTCACTCCATTACGCGCTACTGGGGATTCGAACCGTTGAACTGCCGACCTTTCTGATTGACAACTGACCCATATTTATGACAGTTACAGTGTCCCAGGGTCATGTGATCCCTTTTTGCCCCCTTCTGACAAGAAAAAGTCAATGGGGAACCCAGAGACACTTAACAACCATATTGCTAACTTAACTGCAGTGATTCACTTAACAAATGTGGCAAGAAAGGTCATAAAATGGGGCAAAACTTACTTAACGAATTTCTCACTTACCAAAATAAATTTTGGGTGCAATCCAGAAAACTTTCTCATTACAAAATCTTATCTGACACCCACCCAGATGTATGTTTTTATTAGTAGGTGTATAATTGTCCCAAAGGTACTTTTTTCAAGAAGCAACTGGACTTTCTGGTTTTTCCTTTTTTTGCTTCTCATCCAAGAAGCTTCTTCCAACTCTGACTGGATGGCGAGGAATGGAAGCAGTGGTGGGTTGCAGGCGGTACGCCCCGGTTCGAGCGTACAAGGGCCTGCCCAGAGCACCAGGTACCATTCCAGTAAAGTGCTCCAGAGGGCCCACCGGCCTGCCTGAGCTCCTTACCTGTATTTGAGCTCTTCGGTGCTTCAGCACATGCACAGGGAGCGCACGGTGCCTGCTCAATGCTCCGCCGAGCAGCTGGAACGTTGGAGAGGCATTGGAAGAAGTAAGAATGCATGTGCGTGCTCTGCGCGCATTCATGTGGTGGACACTGGGCCCCGTTGCAACCATACAGGATCCGGAACCCACCACTGAATGGAAGAATGTATTTATACATCTTGCAGACAGCTAGTCATTTACATTCTTTTAGAGAGTCATTGAGGCCACTTGGAGGTTTATCCATGTCCTCGGGATCAACTGAGTGGTGCAAATGGCTGTGGAGCCTTCTTGGAACTGTTGAAAGGACTGTGTTGTAGACTAGAGATAGATGATGTTGTATCCCTCCTCCTCTGTTGAGAGAGGGCTGCTCAGTTTTGACGTAGATGGCCTCTTTGAGCCTTCTTTCAAATCTCTCTGTCCAAAATGTGGACTTTGCTGTCATCAAAAGAGTGGCCTTTGTTTTTTAAACGCAGATGCACTGCTAAATATGATGGGTTTGTTCTCCTATGTTGTGCCATGAGTTTATGAAGTGGTTGTTTTGTTTCCCCAATGTACAGATGGTTCACTGCATTGCACTGCATATACCACATTGTCCAGTTTGTGTCTGAGCGTGTTTTATCCTTGGGGTGGAGAAGCTTCTGCCTTAGTGTATTCTTGGGTTTGAAGGGGACTACTTTGAGTTTTTATCCTATTCTGTCAACCAACTTAGAAGCTTTAGAAGATGATTCTTTACGTACACATGGTAGCCTGTGATCTAATCTTGTCAAACTGAATCTCAGATTAGGTTAAATCACACTCTGTTGCCCTGCCTTTGGATTTCATATCTGATTTCATATCTTAGTAGAGTTGCTTCTAATGAATACATCGAGCCTTTTGAACAGGAGAAGGTAAGTAATAATGCATTTCAGTTGATAACAGGTGATAAACATCAAAAACATTTGATTCAAATTTTGAAGAAAGCCCTTTCTTTGTAAAAAGAAACATGTGTACCAGGCCAATTAAATGATGTCCATATCATGCTGTTATAATCCCTTTATTTCTTTCTTTGTTCTCTTTTTATTCAGTAAAGACTAGCATGATAAAGGATGGTATAAGTCCACAAATCTTAATTGGCCATTAGTCTTATCTTGCAAGATGCATGGTAATTACAAGATATTTTCAGGTTTTGTGCCTTAATGCAACAATTAGCATCCCTCTTTTTATTTTAAAATTTTATTGATAGACCAGGAATGACTAGACAGAAGTTTAAAAAGCCATTAAGTCATAGTTATACTTCTTTTCTAGTTGCTCCAGGGCCTGATAAATATTTGACTGGAGAACTGGATTAAATTTAATTTTCAAGCCGTTATTTCCCATTCCCTGTCCTGAATTTATTACTGAAAAAATGGGCCATCCATCTCTATAGCTGTTCCTTTTTTTTTTCAGCCAACGAAGCATGAGATTTTTTTTTTAACCAGCCTGCTTTTCAGGGACAATGGGAGTATGGTGACCTCCAGGGCAGCTAGGAAGACAGACCTTTGATCAGTGGGTGTGCCATTTATCCTACTGAAATTGCCTCTTCAGCTTTATTGGGGATATTGGCATTAGAATGGTAAGGACAACCTGTTTCTTGTAGTATCAACAGCTTTCACATCAGAGCCACGATTCAGGAGGGAACAGTCCCAAACATTCAACTTGTGGAGAAATGCCAATCTCAATGTCACTGTTTCATTTTTCTTTTCTTCACTTCGCCCTTGCCATGTCTGCAACAATTTGGATTATTATTATTTTTAAAGATCTCATCCATATTTTGATCCCATTTCTAATACAAAAAGGCAAAGGTAAAAAGATTTCCCATCCAGTTGTGTCTGACTCTAGAAACCTAATAGAATAAACAGAGTTGGAAGAAACCTTGGAAGTCTTCTAGTCCAACCCCCTGCTCAGGCAGGAATCATTTCAGACAAATGGTTATCCAAACTCTTCTTAAAAACTTCCAGTGTTGGAGCATTCACAACTTCTGGAGGCAAGTTGTTCCACTGATTAATTGTTCTAACTGTCAGGAGATTTGTCCTTAGTTCTAGGTTGTTTCTTTCCTTGATTAGTTTACATCCATTGATTTTGTCCTGCCCTCAGGTGCTTTGGAGAATAGCTTGCCTCCCTCTTCTTTGTGGCAGCCCTGAGATATTGGAAGATATTGCTATCATGTCTCCCCTAGTTTTTTTTTCTTTAAACTAGACGCACCCAATTCATATGTTTTAGACTCCAGTCCCCTAATCCTCTTTGTTGCTCTTCTCTGCACTCTTTCTAGAGTCTCCACATCTTTTCTACATTGTGGCGACCAAAACTGAATGCAATATTCCAAGTGTGGCCTTACCAAGGCATTATAAAGTGGTATTAACACTTCACGTGATCTTGATTCTATTCCTCTGTTTATGCAGCTTCCTACCATCTTCTTCCCTCCCATCTCCAAATTACTCACTCATACATTATCCAAAGTCAGCTCTGCATTTCTTTACTACACTAGGGAGAAAATTGCCCCCATCTTCACTCAGAACTCTATAGTGACTTAAAGGCAGAGGTAATAGGGAAGTACTTCCTATCTAACTCATTCAGAAAATAGCTAGTATACTTATTTGTTTCACACTCTCTCGGATAGGCTTCCTGTAGGTTACAGTCTAATTAACCTGATCTATAAATACAATGAAATGGAAGAAACAGTGGAAAGAAGGAGAGGAAGCTAACAAACTAACTCAGAGACATCTAAATGCCTATCTTGGCGTGTGGCACAGGGGCGTGAGAGAAAGAGGGCCCTTTAAACTAGCAGATCAGGGAGCTACTCCTTATTTGGGCAGCTACTTATAAGACAGTTGTGGGCCTTGGAGAAAGGAATGCTAGGAACTGTCAGGAAATTTCTCCTTAGTCCAAGGTTGGTTCTCTCCTTGATTAGTTTCCATCTGTTGTTTCTTGTCCTTCTTCAGGTGCCTTGGAGAATAGCTTGAGTTGCTCCTCTTTGTGGCAGCCCCTTAGATATTGGAACAGTGCTATTGTTTCACTCTCTAATCCTTCTTTTCATTAAACTTGTTGTTGTTGTTAGTTGCGAAGTCATGTCTGACCCATCGCAACCACATGGACAATGTTCCTCCAGGCCTTCCTGTCCTCTACCATCCTCTGGAGTCCATTTAAGCTCATGCCTACTGCTTCGGTGACTCCATTCAGCCACGCCATTCTCTGTCGTCCCCTTCTTCTATTGCCCTCAATCTTTCCCAGCATGAGGCTCTTCTCCAGTGAATCCTTCCTTCTGTTAGATGGCTAAAGTATTTGAGTTTTATCTTCAGGATCTGGCCTTCTAAAGAGCGGTCAGGGTAGATCTCCTGTAAGACTGACCGGTTGGATCACCTTGCAGTCCAAGGGACTCGCAGGAGTTAAACTAGGCACACCCAATTCCTGCAGCTGTTCTTCATATGTTTTAGCCTTCAGTCCACTCCACTAATTATTATAAATTATATAAATTATATATTATAAATATTATATGCACAAGAAATCTGAAAGATGCAAAAATCTCCAGCATTTTTTTAAAAAAATCTATAAGGTCTAAAATAAGGAGAACATGGCAAAAAGGGCCACAGTTATTAAAAGAAATGACTACATTTGTGAATGCTGAGCTAGGTGTTTCACTGCAAAGAACTGCACCAAATCTGCTGTTGCTTTCTTAATGATACTTTTATCAAACAAAAGGCTCTTGCTGCACTCCAGACCACCCTGTTAGGTCAAATGAAACATTAAAAAGTAATTATAATTAGATGTAAAAGATTTGTTTTCGCGAAGATTCTTAAAATGCAGCAAATTAGATTTGCTTAGTTTACGTTCATTCCAAATGCAGTGTTTATTTTATCATGGACCATTTAATTGAGACAGCAATAAATTAAAACAATACTAAATGCCGAGCTAACCAATTACCTATCGTGCCTCAAAGGAAACAGCTTTCTAATTCCCACAAACACTTCACTGCATATATTCTACAAAGAATTATTTCTTTGTTTGTCACATTGCATCTTTATTTCAGAATTATCTTTTCCCACTTTCAAACGTATTGTTATGAGATCTGACGCTAATCAACCAACCACTTCTAAGAAATTTCCAAACCAATTAAAGCTCACTGTCTTTTTTTCTTTTTGTGAAAAAGAAGGGCTCTTACATATTTTTTCTTAAGGTTGATAAAATGTACATTAGAATATCTTTATGATCGGAATTTCCAATCTTGTTCTTCTACTACTAGTAGTACATTTACCCATAGGGTATGGCTGTATTATGCTTCACATTTTCTCTACTACGTCCTCTTATTGGTATCATTATTATGATTATTATCACTCTGTTGTTTCGCATGTAGACTGAGAGCTTCTGCACTGGAGACAACTTTCTTTTGTGTCTAATCACACTTGGCCAAATAATGTCATCTCTTCTCTTCGGTTCCATTGGAATCCATTCCATTAGATTCCATTCCATTGGATTCCACTCCACTCCCTTCCCTTCTCTTTTTTTCTTTTCTCTTCTCTTCTCTTCTATTTTCTTTTCTTTCCAATATACTATCTTATCCTTTACAATATCCTATTCTATTCTTTCCAATATTCTAATATTGAAGTCCCTTTTGCTTATTGATAAACATTGCTAGTTCTTCTCTGTAATGCTGTTTGCATTACAACAAATGGGAAGACTTTGTCCAAAACATAATAAAGTGAACCAAATATATGGGAATGAAATTAGAAATCAGAGTTGGAAGGCATCTCCAGAGGTCTTCTAGTCCAGCCCCTGGCTGGAGACCAGATTTGGAAGACCTCAGAGGTCTTCTAGTCCAGCCCCTGCTGGAGACTATAACCATCTCAGATAAGTGGCTGCCTAGTCTCTTCTTAAAAACCTCCAGTGATGGAGAGCCCACTGTTTCGGAAGGTTCACTGTTTGCATTGGTAACTGCAAGATAGATATGTTGAAAATGTTTTCAGATAATAGCCACACTTACAAGTGTTAAGAAGAGATCTGAAGTTGCATGTTTCATGTTCAGTCAGTTATTTCTCATCACAGCATGTAGCAACAGATGGTCCATAATTAATAAGCCCCATAACAGGTGGAGCTTTCAAGCAAGAGGTACAACGAAGAACAAAGTGCAAAAGAAACTTCCTCTTGGGATTCTTGGATTTATTTATTTTTCTTTCTGCTGTCAAAAGGTTTCATTTTGATTAGCCAAGGAAATCACTTCTTAAAGACCTTCTCTAGAACCTGTTTATAATTGTCAAGAGAGCACATTTAGCTATTTTTGATGCTCCAGAGCAATGACATCTTTAACATTCATTCTCTTAAAGGTAAAGGTTCCCGTCGCACATATGTGCTAGTTGTTCCCGACTCTAGGGGGCGGTGCTCATCTCCTTTTCAAAACTGAAGAGCCAGAGCTGTCCAAAGACATCTCTGTCGTCATGTGGCCGGCATCACTAAATGCCGAAGGTGCATGGAACGCTGTAACCTTCCTACCACAGGTGGTTCCTATTTTTCTACCTGCATTTTCACGTGCTTTCAAACTGCTAGGTTGGCAGAAGCTGGGACAAGTAATGAAAGCTCACTCTGTTACGCGGCACTAGGGATTTGAACCACTGAACTGCCGACCTTTCTGATCAACAAGCTCAGCATCCTAGCCACCATATATATTTAAACAAAACTACTTTCAATATATATCTTGTGAACCTTTTAGTTTAAAAAGCTTTATTTTCAGAAATCCCATTGGAAGAAAAACTTTGAAAATATATCTTGAAATAGGTGCAAAAAATAATAATAATGGAAATAACGCAAAGAAAACCCCCACCCCCAGAATTCATAGCCTTGTGTGATGGGCAGAAAACATTTATAAATTGTCTCAGTTGAGTAAGTCTTTACTCTTTTATTTGGATTACAATTATCTTAAAACCGTCCGTTGCTTTTTGGGGATAGATGCTACATTGTGTTTGGGAGAAGCTGTTGCTCTAAAAATGACTTCTCGCTTCCCTTGTTTTTGCATTTGTGTGTGCATCTCACTCGGCGTGTTTTATTCATAAATGATGATAGAAAAGTCCATAATAGGTAATCTCTAGCAGCTGAGGTGGAAACCTTTGAAACATACATCAAAGAGGAATACAAATGCAGAATCAAATTAACAATTTTATGTGTTCAACTGCTGTGTCTAATCTTTTATGACAGCTGGTAGCTGACAGTGAGTTATTTAACCTAGGCTCCACTTCACTAGCTGTTCAATAAGCCTTTTCATGGCCACAAAATCTGCTGAGTAATGCAGTTTCAACCCACCCTCTCTCTCCTCCTTTTGATTACACAGTCGGATTGAGCTGAAACTACTTCATTTCCATTTGCGCAACCCAGCTTTTGGAACTGGAATGATTGTGTTGGAGACATAAAAATTTTGAGGATTTTTTGGGGATAAAAGGAACTTCAGTCATTTAAATATCTGATGATTGTGAGGGAGTGATGAAAGAAATGTCCTTCTGGGTTCGGCTCCAAGTGGGGAAAAAGACACTGGAGACATGGAGGCTGCTTGGAAAGATGGTTTTAATGGTGGACAGGACCACATGGCTTGAGCCCTGAACAGAAAAGGTGATCACATGCTTCAATGTTGGTGGAGAAGAAGAGAAGGGAAGAGAAGGGAAGAAGAGCAGGGCTGAAGAAGGGCTTGCAGGGATTTTTATAATCTGTTCTGCCCCACCTATCTGTTTCCTGTTCCTGTGTAAGAAATGTATTCTGATTGGTTGCCAGACTCCCATGGGCACGTGCAAGGGCAACCCTCTAGGCCGAGTTTTGAATCCAGGTTTGGTTGAGGTCTCAGATGCCATGTGGTCAGTTGAGTAAAGGCTTATATTATCATGCCTTCATTCTCATCCCCCTGGAGCTGAGGGGGAGAACTCTTTATTATGTAAAGTGGACTAGCTTGGCCTTCTTAATGGCCCATTGATAAAGTGGGGATGGCCAGGAAGCTGCAGGAATTTACTTAGTTTTTAAAATGTGTTTCTCCCTTTTTCACATCCAGGAAAATATAATATTCTGCCTTATCAATATTTCCTAGGATATTTCATTTTTCTGGGAGAGGGATGGGTGATAACTTCCCACAGGAGGAAAGGAAAGCTAGTGAGGCACATTTTATATATATATAGACAGACAGACAGAGACAGACAGATAGATAATAGATTGATGATAGATAGATAGATAGATAGATAGATAGATAGATAGATAGATAGATAGATAGATAGATAGGTAGGTAGGTAGGTAGGTAGGTAGGTAGGTAGGTAGGTAGGTAAGTAGATAGGTAGGTAGGTAGGTAGATAGGTAGATAGGTAGATAGGTAGATAGGTATAGGTATAGGTACAGCAGTGGTGAAATTCACATTTTTTTACTACTGGTTCTGTGAGCAAGGCTTGGTGAGTGTGGCAGGGGAAGAATACTGCAAAATCTCCATTGTCACCCCATGGTATTAGCTGGTTCTCCGAACTACTCAAAATGTCTGCTACCGGTTCTCAGAACCTGCTGGATTTCACCCCTAAGGATAGGTATAGATATAGATATAGGAATAGATAGATGTTAGATAGATAGATAGATAGATAGATAGATAGATAGATAGATGGATGGATGGATGGATGGATGGATGGATGGATGGATGGAGAGAGAGAGAGAGAGAGAGAGAGAGAGAGGGAGGGAGGGAGGGAGGGAGGGGAGGGGGAGAGATAGAGATAGATGTAGGTATAGGTATAAATAGACAGACAGACAGATATTATTGAACCAAAAGATTGTTTACAAACCAGATTTGAACTGAATTGTAGAGGTTTAGGTGAAGGTGTTTAATGCTTGTTCTCTATTTTTAAATGTCTTTGTTTCAGACAGACTTGTTTGGGGGGAAAATCATAATTCACTTTGGTTCATTTGAAAAATGTAGCAAATGTAGTATTTCCTCTGTTTGCTACTATCCAGACTCACATACTCTTTAGCTCTACTCCCCCCCCCCAAAAAAAAATGCAATAGCAAAGCCCCTCTACTCATAACTCAAGGCACCCTGGGTAAATTGTTCATAATTGAACTGTGTCATGGAAGATCAGTGAAATGTAAAACAAACAATTCTGAAAGTTAACACATATAGTTCAATATTTCAGTTTGCATCTGGTACATAAGCTGCTGGTCATTACCAAAATAATTTGTAACTACAGGTTGCCCTCGATTTACAACAATTCATTTAGTGACTGTTCAGAGTTACAACAGCACTGAAAAAGGTGACTTATCACCATTTTTCACACTTACAACTGTTGCAGCTTCCCAGTGGCAACCTTATCAAAATTCAGACACTTGACAACTGACTCGTATTATTGGCCATTGCAGTGTTCCGGGGTCATGTAACGTCTTTTTGTGACCTTCTGACAAGCAAAGTCAATGGGGAAGCCAGATTACAACCATATTACTAACTAATCAACTGCAATGATTCACTTAATGACTATGGCAAGGAACGTCATAGAATGGGGCAAAATTCATTTAAGAAATATCTCACTTAACAAAGAAATGTTCGGTTCAATTGCTGTCGTAAGTTGAGGACTACCTATGCATTAGCCTTGGTCTGTTGTTCCAGGGCAGTGGTCGGCAAGCCGCGGCTCGCGAGCCACATGCGGCTCTTTACACACTTTAATGTGTCTCTTCTGTGTGCCGGGCGCCCGCTCCCCTCCCTCCTCTCGGGCACTTCAAAACAAGTGCCCCTTTCCCTTTTTTCTTTTAGACCCACAATGATTAGGGAGGATCCTGAAGTCGGGTGGAGACGAGAAGTGAGGAGGCAGTAAAAGAAACGGAGGCTAATGAGCTTCCCCCCCCGCCTCCTCCCAGCAAAAATCTAACCGGGGAGCCGGGCGGGCAGTAGCAAATTAGCCGATCACGCCGCGTGATCAGCTAATTTGCTACTGCCCGCCGGCTCCCTGATAAGATTTTTGCGGGGGGGGGGGAGAAGCTCCTTGGCCTCCATCTCTTTTTCTCCCTCCTCGCTTCCTGCGGCTCCACCAATGGGGGAGCAAGGCCCGCCCAGCGCCAGGCTTTGGGCTAACACAGAAGTCTGCAAAGTTGGCTGTTTTAAGACTGGTGGACTTAAATTCTCAGAATTCTGGGAGATGAAGTCCACCAGTCTTAAGAGCCAATTTTGCAGATCCCTGCCTGGGCTAATATGATTGATGCCCTTGGTGGACTTCAACTCTCAGAATTCTGGGAGTTGAAGTCCACCAGTCTTAAGAGCCAATTTTGCAGATCCCTGGGCTAATATGATTGATGCCCTTAGTGGACTTCAATTCTCAGAATTCTGGGAGTTGAAGTCCACAAGTCTTCAAGCTGTCAGGTTTGAAGACCCTGGGTTTTTTTTTTCTAAAGGGTTAGGGGTGCAAGGGTCTTGCAACTTGACAGCTTTAAGACTTGCATGCTTCAATGCCAGAGTTCCTGAGCCAACATGACTGGAGGACGAATTCTGGGAGTTGAAGTCCACAAGTCTTAAAGCTGTCAGGTTTCAAGACCCCTGGGTTTTTTTTTTTTTCTAAAGGGTTAGGGATGCAAGGATCTTGTAACTTGACAGCTTTAAGATTTGCGTGCTTCAAATGCCAGAGTTTATTGAAACTAAAAACAGTGTACCATCCTATGTATTTTCGGTTTTAAAAATGTGGCTCTCAAAATAAATTTCAATCGTGGTTTTGGCGAGATTTGGCTCAGTTGAAAAAAAAAGGTTGCCCACCACTGTTCCAGGGGAACATAAAATGCAAAATAAAATGTTCTCCATTAAATCCAAAGTCTGCTAAATCAAGGAATCAAGGTTTGCCATTTCTGCTTCCAATTACATTTCCCAGAGTCTCTTTCTAAATTTAGCTGCATCCCACCAACAGCTTGGAAATAATGTTTAGATTAACAACATAAATTTTGGGCTCAGTTATGTTTGTAACTCGAGGACTACCTATGCTATGGAAACCTTTCTCAAGTAGAAATCTTGAACAGAAACTATGGAGCATACAAAGTCTCCACCATTTAAAATCATTTCACTTGTTGCATTTGCACTTAGCACTAGCACTTAGACTTATATACCACTTTACAGTGCTTTACAGGCCTAAGTGGTTTACAGAGTCAGCCTCTTGCCCCCAACAATCTGGGTCCTCATTTTACCCACCTGGGAAGGATGGAAGGCTAAGTCGACCTTGAGCCTGATGAGGTTTGAACTGACAAATTGCAGGCAGCCTGCAGGCAGCAGAAGTAGCCTGCAGTACCGCACTCTAACCACTGCGCCACCGTGGTTCTTACCTAATCGTCGCTTTGCCATTTACAAATATGGCTCGCTGGCAGATCAACGGAGCAATTCTGTGGTTGCCACCTTACTCAAATGTGTTAGACGAAGACTTAAGAGAGGTTGTTGGGAGGTTTTTTTTTTGTCTTTCGAGAAGAAAAGAAAACAGTACAGATTCAGCAGAGCAGCAAGTACTGTAGGAAATTAGAAATTCAAAGGACTCATTAACTCACATATTAAAGAAATAAACTCCAAGTCGCAGCAATTATTTCCAAGCTCAATAAAATGGAAGCACATGTGCAGCCTGCAATCAGCAATAATGATTAAAGGGAGCTGACTAATCTGCATGAACAGTTAGCCAAAGCAAACAAGCTGGATATTCCCTGGGAGTTGGCGACAGATTTAGAGGCCAGGGAAGCAATTTGCATCTTTCCAAAATACATTAGGGAAAAGACCGTCTCCGTGGGGGCGAAATCTATGCAGAAAATGAAAACTAGATTTTGTAGGTGTATAAAATAAATGGGGTAACTCGGGAAATTCTCAGAAGGTTAATGAAATATGCTTTCGCAAGAAACTTTGGCTGGGAAAAGCAAAATCTTTCAGGTAAGCCTAAAATAGATTTGATGAAGTCCAGGCTGATGAAGACACGTGACAAAGACATCTGTAGAGACCAACCAAGTTCAGCATTTAATCATCCTCGGGAAAGACTACGCTCGCCAGAAAATGGAAGCAAGGCAAGGAAAGAAAAGGCGTATTTTATTTTTGTTGCAAAAATCAATATCTTCCAAGCTCCAACAGTAAATTTTCAGGTAAGCATTTCCATAAGGGAGCTCATGTTACCTTGTTGCAGCTAAGCTTCACCATGAAATATAATAAATTCATTAAGGCAGATATGGAGGTGTCAGTTCAGACATCAAATTCAGCCAATGAAAAACATTATTTTTCAAATGTGCAAATCTGTGTGAGGCGCTATAGAGAGTCAATGTGCAAAGTACTATAGCGTATACCTTTCCTTTGATGGATGGATGGATGTGTTTCAATGTTATATCTCACCAAAATACTAATGCTTTAAATTTAACAGATTTAATGTCCATTTAATACTTTCTTAGATCTATGTTTTGTTGAGCTTTGTTGGAAATAAGGAGGAATTTTCTGACAGTGAAAACAATCAACCAATGGAACAGAAGTTGCCTTCGGAAGTTGTGGCAGCTCCACCACTGGAAGCTTTCAAGAAGAGACTGGACTGCCATCTGTCAAGAATGGTGTAAGGTCTGCTGGGTGGGGGGATTGGACTAGATGACCTCCAAGGTTCCTTCCAACTCATGTAGTTGCATCTGCTGTCAAGGCCAAGATGAGGATTATGGGAAAGGCAACTTATTTCTAACAAGGACATATGGATGCTATCTTTTCACATGGTCCACCTTCCTTGCTTCAGTTCTTTCATTTCATCTGTTTTTATCCTGCACAAAGGCTGAACCCTTTTAAAAGTTTGGTTGAAAAAAAAGAGAGAGAATGAAGAGAGGAAGGATCTAGAGTTTGGAGCAAGTCACAGTCATGAAAAATCCTTCCCAATCTTTTTTCACCTGCTTTCAATAGCATTAAGAGCCATGGTGGAGCAGT
>NC_138549.1:7772518-7847518 GCF_964273705.1 Natrix helvetica | reverse complement strand
TCTGACTATTCAACCAACTACAGCACAATAAATGTAGTCTGGGAAAAGGATGATCAGAAAAATCCTGAAACAGAAATAAGTTTCTCTGAAACAACCAACAGACGATTGGAACCACAAAGCATCACTGTAGCACACAAACCAACTATACCCAATTTTCAGAATGGTGGTTATTTCAATTATTCGTTTTCCTCATGGAGAATACACTTCCATAAACATAACTGGCGAAAGTGCTTTGATAAATAATAGAGAACTTTTTGCTTATCTCTCCTGCAATTTGATTTAATAAAACAATGTCTTTTCTTAGATTTCAGTGTATAAAGGTGAATATCTAAATCTATTACCATAACAGGGACCTCATCAACGTTTGATTTAAAGCATGCATTTTATTCTGTGCCCTTGCATTTTTAAGGAGAGCTGCCTTCAAAATCTGGCCAATGTGAAATTCTTAAATCAAAGTCAAGAAATGATGAGGGTGGTAAGCAGGATGACAATACAAGAAGTTTCCTTAAAAGATAAATGATTGTAAAACTATATGTATGCAAAAGCTGAGAACTAAACATATGTTAAGGATTTGCATTACATTCTATCTTTCAATCAATGAAGAGTGCAAGGAAAGTTCAGAGTCTAATCTTACATTAATGGATTCAATTACTTTTTGAAATGTTGTACATGTGACAATCAGAATAACATATGACTATAACACCGACATAAATGTTGTAATGCAGGCAGATTAAATCAAACAAAGGTTTTTTTAAAATATATTTTCTATCCTATGAAGACATTCATAAACCTGTGTTCAGGACAAAACATTTCTGAATACCACAGAAGAGTGATCTCAAGGGGAAAAAAGAATATTCTGGATTTTACAGGAACATTCTCTTCAAAGAATCATATATTTTGCATGTCTTTTCTTCCAATCCTTTTGTAGATTTCTGTTAAGAGAACCACAAGACCAGATGTTCTTCTAGCAATAGCAATAATGCTTAGACTTACATACTATCCCATAGGGCTTCTGCCCCCAACAATCTGCCTCATCATTTTATTGACCTTGGAAGGATGAAAGGCTGAGTCAACCTTCATCTCATCAGGATCAAACCCAAGGCTGTGGGCAGAGTTAGCCTATAATACTGCATTCTAATCACTGTGCCACCAAGGTTCTTCTCCTTCTGCAGCCATTGGATTACCTCAGAATCTACACTGAAGGATCCTTTCACCTTTAGAGGTCATAAAGGATTCAGGATGTTCTTGATTTATGGATAAAACTTTTGTGGGGCAATTTTTGCACCTATGTCAGAAGACCAAGGGGCTTCCAGATTGATATGATTGGCCGATGACACAACCATTGCCCTGAGATCACCCAGGTGTGTGTGGGGGGGTCTCCTTTCATATTCCTGGAAGAGACGGGAGGGAAGGACATGAGCTTAATCCCACCCCATAGCAGCTCTTGGGTGTCAAATGTGGGGCTGTTAACCTCGTGCCCAGGGTCCAGTCACTCAAGCCACTGTGTTCCTGATGAAACTGTTTTAATGGGCGGGGGGTCTACATTAGATCGTACGTAGCATATCCAGATGACCATTTATAAGACCTCCCCAATTTAAAATGTACTAAAGACGGTTCTGGACACTTTTGATGGCATTTTCAGACCTATTCAGAGATCAGATATGGTGAACCAGTGATGGGATTCAGCAAATTAGCACCTATTCGGGATAACAGTTGTTAACTTTCTAAGCAGTTCAGAGAACCGGTTGTTGGAAGAAATCTCTTTTTGCTTTTTCTTTACTTTCCAGGGCTAATCCTGTAAGGAAGGCAGGAAGGAAGCATTCTGGTGTTGTTTCTAGCCTCATCTTTATTGCCCTGCTTATAGAAACTGCCTCTTCGGTTAACCCTTATTACATTGTAACAGCTAAGGCGAAGCGCTCATCGATGTGAATGATGTTGAGTTGGCCATGCCCACCCAGTCACATGACCACCGAGCCCCACCTGCCCAGAGGGTCATTAGGGCAGAGAACCGGTTGTTAAATTATTTGGATCCCACCACTGTTGTGAATATAAGCACTCTACTAATTCAAGCACAACTAAGTGATATATTGTTCTTTTTGAAGTAGCAGTTGCTGTATTGAAGGTTATATTGAAATTGTTTGGACTGCAAGGCACAGTATGATGTCATTCGAAGAGTATAGAACACCTCCTCCAAGTCCTTGACTTTTCCTTAATCTATCTTTAGAAAATAAAACAGAAGGAACCTATGCACTGCCAAATTTTCCCTCCCATACATTATTTTAAAAAGTTTATATATACAAGTATGTGTGTGTATGTGTGTGTGTGTGTGTGTGTGTGTGTGTGTATGTATGTATGTATGTGTGTGTGTGTGTGTGTGTGTGTGTATATATATATATATATATATGTATATATATATATATATATATATATATATATATATATATATATATATATATATATATATATATATATATATGTTTGTTTTCGTAGATATATATATGTGTGTGTGTGTGTGTGTTGTATTTGTACTGATAAATAAATAAAGGGAGACTAGTATAGATCTATTTCGAGCTAATTAGCTCTCATCAGCTAGCCATACCCTTACTGGGATTTGAACCTGGGCTGTATTATATCTTAGGCAGAAGTCTTAGCCACTAAAGCCACAGGCTCGCCTCCTTATCAGTTGAGCCAGGGAAATAGGTATGTATTTGTGTTACAACCCCTGGTATGCCCAAATATGGGAGGAAGGTCACTACTCCCTCTTTCTGTCCTTCGGCTCATCACAGAAGACCATGCAGGCAGAAAACCATATTTTTATTTTTAATGTTGCCTTTTTATATTTGTGTTGTATTTGTACTGATAAATAAATAAAGGGAGACTAGTATAGATCTATTTTGAGATAATTAGCTCTCATCAGCTAGCCATACCCTTACTGGGATTTGAACCTGGGCTGTATGTGTGTGTGTGTGTGCGTGCGTGCGTGCGTACGTACATACATACATACATACATACATACATACATATATATATATATATATATATATATATATATATATATATATCACATGAACAGTGTGGCTTCTGGATATCATTCATTTTGATACCAAATAATAATAATAAAAGTGACAATTTTGATAACTTTACATTGATCATGCTCACACCATTATGATAACGTTCTACGTAATATTATCATCTTTCAACTTGTAATGCTTTCGTCTGTGTACTAATTTTAACATCTTTCATGAAAATATTTATAGTAATATTGTGCTATTTCCCACCAATCCAGTTTCTGCCTCTGTTTCATATCTTAATAACACAAATCTTATATTATTAAGTGTTCTATTTCTATCTTTCCTCTCTTATCCCTTTTAATATTTCAATTCTTGTAATTTTTAAAATTATATCAGCATAGCCATATCATTGTTGTAACAATATATGTATTATGATCAAAGTTGTTAACATTATAATATTTACTCCGCCAGGTAAATAATCCTTCATCATTTAATTCATTTTTATTATGGAATTCCAAAATGACTCCAAAGGTTGCATTATTATAGCCCTTTGACCTCCAGCATAAAATAAACTCTTTTCTTTCGTCTACACACCAATCAATTATACACAAGATAGGAATAGAAATATTTCAAGTGTCACTAGTGTGAACTATTAAAATAATTGCAGTAGGTAATGTAATATTAAAATTAATTCACATAATAAAAGAGACTGCATTTTAATCTAGGCTATTACATTTTTGAAGCCCTTTTCTTTGTAAATCATTTTTATTTTTGCATGAATAAAAGACAAGGAGTGACATCTTTGTATAAAATATGGTGGAAACAATCTCATTTTAGCCCACTCCAGTTAAAAAAGAAAGTCAAATGACCAGGAAAGACAGTATCTATTTTGAAGAAATACGGTCTACTTAATTAATTTCTTATCATATATATTAGTTATTTCTGCCAGAAAAAGCACAGTCGGCTGTATTATATACATTTTTAGTTTAGTCAAAAGAAAAATGAATTGAAATACTTATCTTCTTAAGAGAAATCATATAAATACAGTCATTGTATCATATAAAGTGAAGGATGAATGCAAAATAGTACCGACAATAATTAAATAGATCTTATTAGTTGTTGAAAGATATTCTGGGCAACCTAAGCAACTTAGTTCACTTAGCAGAACTATCATTACTGGTTAGGTCATATAGTAAGAATGTATAAAACAACAAAAAAAGTAAGGTTCTACATTTAGGCAAGAAAAATAAAATGCACAGGTACAATATATGTGGTACCTTGCTCAATAGTAGCAACTTCCCATCCCCAAGGAAGATACACTTGGTGTGACCCAGAGCCTTCTTTGTGGTGGCTCCCCCTCTCTAGAACATCATTCCCCCAAGAGATTAGAATGGCCCCCACTCTAACACTCTTCCAGAAGGCACTGAACACCTGCTTTGCCAACAGACTTGGGAACCCAGAACAGGATGGAGCCCATTAAATGACTCATGTGATCTTCTGTTGTTGGAGTGGGGGAGTGATTTTATTACATTATATTATAGTATATTACAATACAATCAATACAATACAGTACAGTACAGTACAGTGCAATGCAATGCAATGCAATGCAATGCAATGCAATGCAATGCAATGCAATGCAATGCAATGCAATGCAATGCAATACAATACAATACAATACAATACAATACAATACAATACAATAGCAGAGTTGGAAGGGACCTTGGAGGTCTTCTAGTCCAACCCCCTGCCTAGGCAGGAAACCCTATACCGTTTCAGACAAATGGCTATCCAACTTCTTCTTAAAGACTTAGAATAGAATAACAGAGTTGTAAGGAACTTTGGAGGTCTTCTAGTCCAACTCCCTGCTTAGGCAGGAAACCCTACACCATTTCAGACAAATGAATCTCTTCATACAAACTTCCAGTGTTGGAGCATTCACAACTTCTGGAGGCAAGCTGTTCCACTGATTCATTGTTCTAACTGTCAGGAAGTTTCTCCTCAGTTCTAAGTTGCTTCTCTCCTTGATTAGTTTCCACCCATTGCTTCTTGTTCTACCCTCAGATGCCTTGGAGAATAATTTGACTCCCTCTTCTTTGTGGCAACTCCTGAGATAGTGGAACACTGCTATCATGTCTCCCCTAGTCCGTCTTTTCATTAAACTAGACATACCCAATTCCTGCAACCATTCATTAAGAACGCGCAGTCGGTTGGGAGACCGGGGTTTTTGGTCATTCCCAGTCGTTTGTACCAACCCCTGCATACTAGGTGGTCAGGTTCCACAGGCCCAAGGCCTGAGACTGCTGTTATGCAACGCGAGGTCCGTTGTTAATAAGGCCCCCCTCATTCATGATCTTATCTTGGAGGGGGAGCCGGACCTCGCAGGAATAACCGAGACCTGGTTGGGCTCCGAGGGAGGTTTACCCCTCGTTGAATTGTGCCCACCAGGTTATCGAGCATTTCATCAGCCTCGGGCCCAGGGGAGGGGCGGCGGGGTAGCAGTGATTATTCGGGAAGACCTTGAGCCGAGAGAGTTCACCGTGCCACAGACATCCGGGTGTGAGTCCCTTGTTGTGAGATGGGGCCCAGGGAGGCAGTTGGGCCTGCTGATAGTATACCTGGCTCCTCGCTATACATCAGCGGCCCTGCCTGAACTCCTTGAGCTGATCTCATCGGTGGCGATTGAGACCCCCAACCTTATAGTGATGGGGGATTTCAATCTGCCGTCGATGGGAGAAGCGTCTGAGGGGGTTCGGGAGTTCATGGCTTCCATGACAGCCATGGACCTGACCCAGTTAATTCAGGGCCCTACTCACGAGGGAGGCCACACGCTGGACCTTGTTTTTGTCTCAGGCCGGTGGATGAGTGATCAGGGAATAGGGGACTTAGCCATTACTCCCCTGTCATGGTCGGATCACTATCTTCTCCGGCTGGACTTCCCTGGTGCTACCCCACACCGCGAGGAGGCGGAACCGGAAGGTATTAGATGGTTCCGCCCCAAGCGCCTGTTGGAACCAGATAGGTTCCAGACGGAGCTTGGGCCACCTCCTGTGGATTTGACCCGCCCCCGAGTGGAGGACCTGGTAGACGCATGGAATAGTGCGACTACCGGGGCCCTGGACCGGGTGGCGCCTTTGCGGCCTCTCCTGCGGCGACGAACCACCCTGGCTCCCTGGTTTACCGAGGAGCTAAGGGTGATGAAACGCCAAAGGAGACGCCTAGAGAGTCGTTGGAGATCCTCTCGTTCCGAATTTGACCGAGCACAGGCACGAGCCTACTTGAGGACGTACCTTGTGGCATTAAGAGCGGCCAAACGTCAACATTGCGCCGCCCTTATTGCGTCTGCAGATAACCGCCCTGCCGCCTTGTTTCGGGTGACTCGTTCCCTCTTGTTTGAGAGGCCGCGGGAAGCCCCTTTACAGGGTAGAGCAGAGGAGTTTGGGAAATATCTACATGACAAAGTCGCTCAAATCCGGATGGGATGGACCCCCTTCAGTGGTTCAGTAGAGACGCCCGTGGCGAGTCTTGAGGGTCCGCTTTGGGAGGAGTTTGATTCGGTTGCCATCGAGGATTTGGACAGGTTGCGTGGACGTCTGCGACCCACCACATGTTTATTGGACCCGTGTCCCTCCTGGCTTGTACTGGCATCCTGGGAGGTTACACGTGACTGGCTCCTGGTCCTAGTGAACACTTCGTTGGGTGAGGGGTCTCTACCAGCCGCCTTGAAAGAGGCGATGGTGAGACCCCTGCTCAAGAAGTCTTCCCTGGACCCGACGGACCTAGTCAATTACCGTCCAGTCTCCAACCTTCCTTTTTTAGCGAAGGTTGTAGAGAGTGTGGTGGCACAGCAGTTCCCACGCCACCTGGAGGAAAATGATTATCTAGACCCGCGCCAGTCCGGCTTCCGACCCGGGCACAGCACGGAGACGGCCTTGGTCGCATTGGTGGATGATCTCTGGCGGGCCAGAGATAGGGGTTGTTCCTCTATCCTGGTCCTATTAGACCTCTCGGCGGCTTTCGATACCATCGACCATGGTATCCTGTTGCACCGGCTGGAGGGGTTGGGAGTCAGGGGCACCGTGTTACGGTGGTTTGGCTCCTACCTCACTGACCGGACGCAACGTGTGTTGGCAGGGGAGCAGAGATCGACCCGGAGGCCTCTCACATGTGGAGTGCCACAGGGTTCGGTACTCTCGCCTCTCCTGTTCAACACATACATGAAACCGCTGGGCGAGATCATCCGTGGTTTTGGGGTGGGATATCATCTGTATGCTGATGACACTCAGCTATACATCTCCACCCCAAACCACCCCAATGAGGCCATCGAAGTGATGTCCCGGTGTTTGGAGGCCGTACGGATCTGGATGGATGGCAACCGACTGAAACTCAACCCTTCCAAGACGGAGTGGCTGTGGCTTCCGGCGCCCCGGTTCAACCAGGTGTTTCCATCTCTGGCCATTGGGGGCGTGCAACTAGCCCCTATGGAACAGGTGCGCAATTTGGGCGTCCTCCTGGATGCCCGGCTGTCCATGGATGACCATGTAACAGCCGTGGCAAGGGGGGCGTTCCATCAGGTTCGCCTGATGCGCCAATTGCGCCCCTTATTGGACCGGGATGCCCTACGCACAGTCACCCATGCGCTGGTGACGTCTCGCCTGGACTACTGCAATGCTCTCTACATGGGGCTTCCTTTGAGATGCACTCGGAGACTACAGTTGGTCCATAACGCGGCCGCGCGGGTGATCATGGGGAGGACTAGATTCTCCCCTGTAACACCTCTCCTGCGCGAGCTGCACTGGCTTCCTGTGGTCTTCCGAGTGCGTTTCAAGGTCTTGATTATGATCTTTAAAGCGCTCCATGGCACAGGGCCTAGTTACATGCAGGATCGCATCCTGCCCCACACATCCCTACGACCAATCCGCTCTCACAGAGAGGGACTTCTCCGGGTGCCGACCGCCAAACAGTGTCGGGGGGCGACACCCAGGAGCAGAGCCTTCTCTGTGATGGGCCCAGCCCTGTGGAATGACCTCCCCCGGGACATCAGGATTACTTCCGATCTCCGCTCCTTCCGTGTACAACTGAAAACCCACCTCTTCCAACTATCTGGCCTGGCTCAACCGTAATTTTCTCGTACTCCTCCTGACTGTCTGTTTTTTAACATTTTGAATTTGGATTGTACATGGGGTTTTGTAATTAGGGTATTTTAATGGTTTTTAATTGTCTATGTATTGTATCTGTTAACCTCCTCCGAACATGTGTGTCTTTGTACTTATGTATGTCATGGATTTATGTAAATGTTATATGTTTTTTACTCCATTGTACGCCGCCCCGAGTCCTTTTCGGAAAGGGAGCGGCTAATAAATTTAAATTATTATTATTATTATTATTATTATTATTATTATTATTATTATTATTATTATTATTATTATTATTATTATTATTATTATGTTTTAGCCTCCAGTCCCCTAATCCTCTTTGTTGCTCTTCTCTGCACTCTTTCCACATCTTTTCTACATCGTGACGACCAAAACTGAATGCAGTATTCCAAGGGTGGCCTTACCAAGGCATTATAAAGTGGTATTAACCAATCACGTGATCTTGATTCTATCCCTCTGTTGATGCAGCCTAGAACTGTGTTGGCCTTTTTGGCAGCTGCTGCACACTGCTGGCTCATATTTAAATGGTTGTCCACATTAATTTATTTGATTCTTTTTAATTAGTCTTATTGTTTTAAATGAGGTTTTATATTCTATAAGCCGCGTTCCGTCACCATGTGCAAATAGGCGGACATATCAATTAAATAAATAAATACAAAGACCATCTACTGTACCAAATGTTATCTATAGAACATTGACTTTGTTTTCCTTTACTTGATCCAGACTGGGTTCCATTTAGTAGTTCCATGTACTATTTGACTGTAGTAAATATATAACTGCGTTTAATGTCATTAAGCGAGGCAATTGAAAAAAAGAGAAGGGCACGTACTAAAGGGTACAAAAGTGATGTTGGTACTATCCTATTGACTGTCATCCAATGAGTATTTCCATGCTTTTATCATGACCACAAATGTTCCAGTAATTCGGTAATTCAGAAAAAATAGATTTCCCAGGGTTTTTTTTTATGTTTCACTGACTCCAGTGAAGCAGCTGTCTGCATATAAAAGGCATATTGTCTCTTTACAGGGACTTTCGTTTTGTTTTAATGATTAATGCATTATGCAAGCTCTTAAATTTTATTCATCCTTTTTAAAAAATATGCATAAACCGGGACTGAACTTGGAAGGCAATTTCATGAGCTGCATTAGCCTCAGCTCAGGACAACCGATTTGGCTGCACATCCAAAGGTGGCGATGATGTGACCATCATCCTAGGTTGCTTTACAGAAGCAAAAAATATTCTCTTGAATACTTTGCACCAGGATGTCCTGGTTGAGACAATCCGCTTGCTAAAACTGCCAGAGGGAGAAGACTTGGCTTTAATCGGTGGATTCAGGAAAGCAATAAGAGAAAGAAGGGACGGTTTCAACAAAATAGAAGTAGATATTTTGATTCCTTTTACCCCCATGAAGAGAAATGAAGACATTGAACAGTACACACAAAAAAAATATAGAATCTTTGTAGAATAGTGCATATTTATTCCATCAGTTATGATTGTATGTATACACTCTATAACTATCATTAAGTGTTGTACCTTAGGATTCTTGATGAATGCATCTTGTATTTTTATGTCCACTGAGAGCATATGCACCAAAGACAAATTCCTTGTGTGTCCAACCACACTTGGCCAATAAAGAATTCTATTCTATTCTATCCTATTCTATTATTTGATTAAGTAAGTGCAACAAAACTTTCAGAAGTAGTGCAACTCCAACTTAGAGACACAACATGAACTTCTGATGTGTTCATATCTCACAAAAAATGTATTTATGGTGGAAATCTTAAGAAATGTTGTGTATATTCAATAATGTGTTGACCAGAGATAGAAGTTAATCGTGGGGCTTTTCTTCTTCATCGTTAGGATGAAAGATTGCAGCAGCATCTATTTTATTTTTTTAGGAGAGATTTCCTTTTTCCTGAATCAGAAAAGACTTCAAGGAGCTTCAACCACAATTACCTGGATCTCTATTGATAGCAATAACTGTAGATTCTATTGTATTAAATGTTTGTAACAAAAATCAAGGAAGAGAAAAATAATTCTACCTCTTCTTTTCGTGCAAATGATCTAGAAAACAGATACTTAAAAAGGAAGTTCCTTGTATGGCAGGGTCAATGCAAGATTTACATTATAAAGTAAGTTAAAGGTAAATGTTCCCCTCTCACATATGTGCTAGTCCTTCCAGACTCTAGGGGGCGGTGCTCATCTCCATTTCAAAGCCGAAGAGCCAGCGCTGTCCAAAGATGTCTCTGTGGTCATGTGGCCGGCATGACTAAATGCCAAAGGTGCCCGGAACGCTGATACCTTCCCACCAAAGGTGGTTCTTATTTTTCTACTTGCATTTTTTACATGCTTTCGAACTGCTAGGTTGGCCGAAGCTGGGACAAGTAACGGGAGCTCACTCCATTGCACTGAGCTAGGGATTCGAACAACCAAACCGCTGATCTTTCGGATCAACAAGCTCAATGTCTGAGCCACTGAGCCACTGCGTCCCTTTACATTATAAAGTACTACCTGACAATTACTTAAGAACATTTTTTTAATCAAGAAAGGATGGAAAGAAATAGTTTTTAAGAGCAGAGAGATAACATTCTGAGCAATGTGGAAGGAGACTACAAATTCTAGGCCTTAATTAGCTACGAAAGTTATCTGTGTGAACTTGGGCCATTCACTCTCTCATATCCCAACCTACCTCACAGGGTTGTTGTTATAGGAAAAAATAGGAGGCAGGTGTATTAGGCATATGCACAGCATTGAGACAGATAGATCTATAGAGAAGGAGATGATATACAGACATAGATGACAGTTTAGCTAGCGATAGAGATGCAGAGATATAGAGATAGATGATATAAAGATGGGAAGGACTCAATAGGTGGATAAAATGCCAGATCCAGTTTAATCTTTTAAAAAGTCATCCAGTTTCTTTTTCTTTCCTTCACAATATGCATTTTTGCAATGTTTTGCGAATTCCCAGCAAGTTTTATTCTCTTCTTTAAATAGTTTGCAAGCAGTCAATCCTTCTGGCAAGTGATAATTATAACATGGGGGGCATGGGGGGGAAGAGACACTCAATACATAAACTTTAATCAGTCAAGTGTTTTCAAAGTAAAATATGCTAGAGAAACCACTGGGAGGTCAAATTAGATATTAAATGCTTAACATACTTATCACTCTGGGAGGACTCCATTGTGTCTGCAGGTGGCTTTCTCCACCTTTCATTGCCTGGTGTTCAAGGCCTCTGTTAATGCAACAGTCACTGGGAGAGCAGCCAGTAGCCTGTCAATATCAAGTTGTGTTGTGGCCAATTAATAAATGCCTTTTAGCTGCAGAACCTAAACAAAACACCTTTGGTTTCCTCATCTGCATCAATCTCCTTGCAAGACACACGAGAGAAAGAATGAGATGAGTCCCTAACCCAGCTCAAAATGTTTCTGCAAGACATTCACAAAACTCCCCAATTAAATTAAGAGATACACAAGTCCAGGCTGGCTACTAAGAATATTTTGACGTAAGACGACATCCAGGTTGAAGTCAGCCTTTGGGGATGCTAGGACTGACTGCCCAAGATTTCAAAAAGGTTTTGGAAGGCAAACTCAGACCTCACCTGAGGTACAAGGCTTCTCTGCTACTCCTTAAAACTCTCTTTTTCTTGGTTCCGTGTGAATCACAAGCAAGCAAGCAAGCCAGTGGTGGGTTCTGGATCACGTTGCAACCGGTATGCTGCGATGGGGCTGGGCATCTTCATTGGGCATGCATGCTGTCCACAAATGCGCACACCACCGTCCTGTGACCCCCCCAACTGCCCCGTGGAGGTCGCGCAGGCACCATAAGCTGTGTGTGCATGCACAATAGGCCTGCTTGCCTTAAAAATCCCTAAAAAAGCAGTAAGGAATGCGGGTGGGTGGGCTGGCCAAATGTGCCCCATTCCAATATGGGAGCCACTGCTCCCAGCTACCACCGGTACGCCGGTACTGGGCCATACTGCCCAGAACCCACCACTGAAGCAAGCAAGCAAGCTAGCCAGCCAGCCAACAAACAAAACAACAATTTGTCTCTTTTATAAAATTGACTAATTCGTTTAGGCCAGTGTTGGTGAAGCTTTTCAGCACCAAGTGTTGAAACGGAAGCATGCATGTGGGAGCACCCAAAACCGAAAGAGCAGCTAACCGGCGTGTGCGGAGAAGAGCTGGAAACAAGAAGAACAGCTCCCCAGCACGCCTGTCAGAAGTAGATTGCCACCGGTTCGGCCCGGATCACCGGAACCGGTAATAGCAGCAGCAGGAGGCTCCACCCACCCGCCCGGCCGCTTCTGCGCATGCCCAAACCAGTAGTAAAGAAATTGGCAACCTACCTCTGATGCATGTGCATGCTGGGAAGTCAAGTTTCTGGCATGCGCATGTGTGCCAGTCACCTGGTCTTCCAGTTTCTGGCACACATGTGTGAGAAGACCACCTGTCCGGCACACCAGAACCTGGAAGAGCAACTAGCGTTGGCTGGTGTGCCTGGAGAGATGGCTCTGCGTGTGACTTCTGGCACACGTGCCATAGGTTTGCCATCACGGGTTTAGGTGCATACAGCAAGCTGGAAAAAGACAAGTTTTTTTTTTCAATGAAGTGCTGCTACTATGCTCATGTTTCAGCACATGCATAGCCTCTATGCTTAAAATTCTTGATCTCTAAGGGTAGCACAATTCTAAGTAGCCACATTGAAATGGATATACTTTAATAAGCCAGGCTTATTGATTGCTTTTGCTTTTTAACGATAGACTCTTACGCATCGCCATTCCTTAGTCACTTAATATATGGCCAATAGTCAAAAGCTCAGAGAGCACCAAGAGACCACTCATTTCAACCCTGAGCTCAAATATTCTTCACTATTGGAGTTACATCTCCATTTTGGGAGGGTGCTGAAAAATCAGGAACAGTGGAGAAAAAATGCTATCCAAAATTAGATACTTAAATTGCGTCTGATTGTAGGGTATGGTGCTCATCTCCATTTTTTTGGCCAAAGGAACCACCATTGACACCAAGATATTTCTGTGGTCATGTGGCCAGCATGACTACATGCCAAAGGCACACAGATCACTGTAATCTTCCCACCAAAATGATATCTATTTTATCTTACTCACCTTTGCATGCTTTCAAACTGCTTTCCAAAGTTAAAGGTGCTGAATTATCCACAAACATTGCCCTTTTCTTTTTCCTAGTTATTGGTTGCATAATTTGCATTTATTTTTCTCCCTGTTTATTGGTTGCCTTTAACTTTTTATGATTGAAACACAACAATTGCTACCCCTGCTGGTAGGATATAGTTGGTTAGGTGCAATATTGCCTGTCTCCTTATATGTTTCCTGTAAATTCACCCACTTTTTCTCATAATTACTCAGCTTAGATTCCTGATGATCTTCAATTGATAAGTGATTAGTTTCAGACATTACTTTTATGCGCTGGAGCAGGGGTGGGCAACCTTCGGCTCTGGAGCCACATGGGGCTCTTTTATCCTTCTGCTGTGGCTCCCTGTCGCTGGTCAGCTCCACAATTGATAGGGCTTTGGTTAGGATAGGTAGAGGAAAATGGACACCACACTAGGAGGAGACTTTATGGTGGGGAACCAGACTTCTGGTCAGCAGAGGAAAAAGGATGCCACACTAGGAGAAGACTCTATGGTGAGGGAACCGGACTTCTGGTCAGCAGAGGAAAAAGGATGCCACACTAGGAGAAGACTCTATGGTGGGGAACCAGACTTCTGGTCAGCAGAGGAAAAAGGATGCTGCGCTAGGAGAAGACTCTATGGTGGGGGAACCGGACTTCTGGTCGGCAGAGGAAAATGGATACCACACTAGGAGGAGACTCTATGGTGGGGGAACCGAACTTCTGGTCAGCAGAGGAAAAAAGACACTGCACTAGGAGAAGACTCTATGGTGGGAGAACTGGACTTCTGGTAGGCAGAGGAAAAAGGACACCACACTAGGAAGAGACTCTATGGTGGGGGAACTGGACTTCTGGTCTGCTCCAGAATTGAAGGGAGGTGGGCTTCTGGTTAGGACCTTTGTGGCTCTTTGAGTGTTTAAGGTTGCTGACTCCTGTGCTGGAGGAACAGTATAAGAAGGAAATCCTTTAAAAAACAATTCACATAAGCAAAACCAAGTTCCACAACCGGTTAAAATAAAACAAAATTTGGGTCATAAGATTTGATGGTTTTGAAGCCAATACAATCATTCATGTAAGTTATGGGATGGGTTCACTGTATTTCTTAACAAAATATACTGCCCATCATAACAAATTTTCACCAGTGAGTGTGAAAAGGAGGATGATTTCATATATATCTGAAAGCTGAGATTCTGGTGAGAAATACACCAAAAGACATTTGAAAGACAAATTATACTCTTCATTGAAATGATTAGAAGTTGATGAGCAACAGGGTTTTTTCCCCCCTCTCTGCTTTTTCCTCAAAATAGAGTTTTACTGCCAAAACTTGGGCTAAGTGTCTGTTGGCTGTCTGAAGCCAAAAGTATTCCCAGCTGCACCTATTGTCTGAAGAGGGAACTATTCAGCTCATAGAAAGAAAGAGGGAAAGGCCTACTCAATTTTCATACTTTCTTTGCCAAAATGAACTGTCAAGCGCCCATCAGAGGCTGCAGATGTTAATCTGAGTGGGCTTCAAAATGTCACTGTCAACTTTGTCTTCACTCTGATATGAAGCCATCTGTCGACATCGCAACAGGTTACTCGGTGTCAAATTAGATTGGCATTGTGTGCGGCATTTGTACTGATGGCTACTTGGGACACGTGGATTAGGAATTTGCAGGAGCTAAAGCAGATAATCAAGACTGATTTATTTCCTCTCTTGGTTCCTAGCCATGTCTACACGTGCATAACTGTCAAAGTCACCCTTTGAATAATCTGAATTCTGCTAACCTAGAAATCTTTGCTAATTCTTGGCTATTGACCTCTACCGTACCAGCTGTATGGCCAGTCCTTGCATTGTTGCCAGGATACAATTTGGAATTTGCTCTCCCATAATTTAACAGCAACAAAGTAGAGGGTACCCAAAGGGCATTGTTAGTCTACTTCTCTCTGTTTATTGTTATTATTTGAGCACTTGGGAGAAATGTACTGTAAATGGATGAAACAGGGATGGATATAATATAAGAAAGCATCTAAGCAGGAAATTTATCTGTAGCTGTTGTCTTCTTCTTACCAAAGTAATTTTAGTAAAAGCAGGAAACCCAAAGGTGCTTTTTTCCCCCCAAGAGGCAGCTGGACTTCCTGGTTTTTCTTTGAAGATGTTTTGCTTCTCATCCAAGAAGCTTCTTCAGCTCTGACTGGATGGTGGGGAATGGTTCTTCAACTCTTCAGAGCTGAAGAAGCTTCTTGGATGAGAAGTGAAATGTCTTCAAAGAAAAACCAGAAATTCCAATTGCCTCTTGAAAAAAGCACCTTTGGGACAACTATGACCTGGATGACTGAGAATCTCCACAGAAATAAAAGCAGGAAAGCAAGAAAGAGACTGCATCTAATACTGGGTGAAACATCCTTCATCCATACTTGAGCTATACCCGAAGTAGAAGAAATAGTCTTATTTATTTAATTACACATATAGTTTTATTGAAAATTTCCACATAAATAAAAGATGAATGTAAAGAAAAAACTATGGAACAGGAAAGTTAGAGAGAAAAGAAGATATAAAAAAGGAAAAAAAGAAAAAGAAAGAAAGAAAGAAAGAAAGAAAGAAAGAAAGAGGGAGGGAGGGAGGGAGGGAGGAAGAAGGGAGGAAGGATGGAAGAAGGGAGGAAAAGGGGAATGATTAACAACATTTTTAACAGTTATTATCTCTCCTCTGTTTTGGTATTACAAAAAATATCTTCAACACCTTATTTAATCCCTTTTCAATCATCAAATATATAAATTTACATT
Organism: Natrix helvetica; assembly: GCF_964273705.1. Taxonomy (NCBI): domain Eukaryota; kingdom Metazoa; phylum Chordata; class Lepidosauria; order Squamata; family Natricidae; genus Natrix; species Natrix helvetica. Next base: position 7,831,441 of record NC_138549.1, on the reverse strand, counting down.
TTACTTTTTTTAATATTCAGCAAAAGAAAGTCCATAAAAGATTTCTAATCTTTTGTAAAGTACTTATGGTTTTGTCCCTGACAAAAGAGGTCGGTTTTGCCATTCCTATCCAATCTTGATATCTTCACCACCTATTCCTTCATTGTAGGAGTTGCAGTTTTTCTGCTAGAAGAATGTCTCTCACAGAGGGTGATGACCAAGGAAACTAGCATCTTTGATCTCAAGGGTGGATCTCTTGAGGAATTACTAGAAAGAACAATAACTTCAGTACATACAGAGATTATATAAAGCATTCATTGCAATCCATTGTTGTTGTGGCCCAGCAGGAGCCATTGGAGCTGCCACCAGACTCCGACAGCGAGGGTCCCTATGAGTCGGCTCTGGAGAATGAGGAGGACCTTGGGCAGGGTTCTGACTCTGAGCAAGGATCAGAGAGTCTGGTCAGCCACCAGGAGGCGCCTGAGGCATGGAGCAGCAGTGAGAGCCAAAGGAGGGGGGCTCCTGATGCCATGCCTTGGAGCAGTGTGGAGGAGTCACGGGACAGTGACTCAGAGATCAGCAGGGAGTTCTTGGATCCTCGTTACCACCGCGCCCACAGACGCAGGGAGCAAGGGCGCAGTTATCGGCGGTAAGGGCTCTCAGCTGCTGATAAGTAGATTCCCCCTCAGGCTATAAAAGGATTGACTGAGCATACGCCCTTTGCAGGAGTCAACATAGGAATTATTCAAGAAGTTTGGTCTTGGAAACGTAGCATGCTGGATAGCTGCTGCCGTGTCTCGTGTCTGTGAGCCTTGTCGTGGTGGTTTACTGCCAAGGATCTGTCTGTCTGTCTGTCTGTGCAATAAATCCTGTTAAAGTAGTATTGTTCCGGAGCGTGTTCTGTGTGGGCGAGGGAAGAAGCGGGGTCAGAACACATTGCTATGGAAGATAGGACTAATGAGGTAATCCCAGAAGGAAATAGAAATTTAACACACACAAAAAAAAATATGGATGAGAACCAATTAGTCCTGAACATAAGGATCTTAGCCAGTGGTCCTGAACACAAGGATCTTAGCCAGTGGTGGGATTCAAAAATACCGGTTTGGTGGGTGTGAGTATGGAGGGGGGGCATATGACTGAGTAAATGTGGCGTGAATGACATCACACCCACTCAGTCACATGCCCCGCCCCAGCTATGTCCACAGGAAAAAGTAGGCATTTTTAAAGGATTTTTCCCTATCTACCCCTGCCCTCCATTCACTAGTCACCCTTGTCTCCCCCACCATCACCTGTTTGGTAGCTTACCTTCTGTAGCGGGTGATCCAGTCCGGACCCCAGTCAGCCATTGCTGCAGGCAAAGAAGCCTTCCAGCCACCGCCTCTTTGCATAGTCTGACTTGCAAGGCAATGGGATGCACATGCGCAAAGAAGATGGCGATGACGGCAGCTGTTTTTTGTCAACCAGAGGACTTTTCAGCAGCCTGTGGCCAGTTGCGGGTCTCTTTGAGAGCCAGTATGCAAAGAGGCAGGGCAAGAAAGTGGCGACTGGATGGGCGGCGTGAGCAACCAGCGACAGGGGGACCGGTTTGGGGGCGTGGCCATGCAGCCATTGCTACCGGTTCGCCGAACTGAGCAAAATTACTGCCACTGGTTCGAGCGAACTGGTGTGAACTGGCTGAATACCACCTCTCCTCTTAGCCATGAAACCAAATGGGTAGACTCTATCTAAGCTCTAGGAAGGAGACAATAACCAAGCACTTATGAAATTGTTGCCAGGAAAACCTAAGGGATTTGTTCAGGCAGGAATACAAATGGGGTTAAAAAGAAAGAAAGAAAAGAAACTTTTACAGTTATACAAACTAAGCATTTCTCCAAAGCTATACATTGTAATGGTAAAAAAAAAAAAAAAAACAATATTGTGGGCTTGGGATTTTTGATGTCTCTGAACAATCAGAAAAATACATATACAACATGACTGGCTATAGATGTTAGTTTGAGATTATGGTGTTAAGGAAAAGGGAATTGTTTCTATTTTTCCCCATGACTATTGCTCTTAGAAAAGTTCTTATTCATTTATTTGAATTCCTATATCACTGGATTGCATAGGATTCATCCCATGAGAAGAGAGATAGATCTCTCTTCCCTTCTTGGTGGCTAATCTAAATCAGGATTGGCATTCTGACTTTAAAAAAAGAAAAGTTATTTGCAATTTGTTTACATAACACATAATTTCATCCTATTTTATTGAGTGCTAAGGTAAACCTCCATGCAGGAAAAGAATAATTTATTAGTTTAATTTGCATGTGCTTAAGAACACAGTTTAAAAACGCATTACTAAATAAAATATTTCGATATTAGATTAACAGAGTGGACTTCGCCTTGGAATTTGAATATTAATTTGCAGCCATATTTCACAGATTTGATATGGTATTCATATCACTATGTTGCAGAATGTAAGTAATATAGTACACATGCTTTCAAATAACCTAGGATTATAAAGTTTTAGTGTGAAAAAAGCCGTGGCCTGATATACTTGTTTAGTTCTGTTGTAAACAAGCACTACAAGACTACCACTAGCTAATTTTTACACTGTTATCCTTCTTACAATCCAGCAACAATCATTCAGACAACTGCTGTGGATATTCCATTGTTATTGATCAATTCATAATCTAGACCAGGGGTGTCCAAACTTGGGAACTTTAAGACTTGTGGACTTCAACTCCCAGAATTCCCCAGCCTGGGGAATTCTGGGAGTTGAAGTCCACAAGTCTTAAAGTTCCCAAGTTTGGACACCCCTGATCTAGACTAATGCTTCCCAATCTTAGGAAATCTGTGTTGTGTGGACATCAACTCCCAAAATTCCCCAGCTAGCATGTTGCCTGGAAAATTGCCGAAGATGAAATCCACACATCGTAAAATTGCCAAAATTGAGAAATATTATTTAGGCAGTTAGCTTTCAAATAAAATGTGCAGATATATGGAATGGTAACAGTTAGGAAGACATGGCCCATTTCATGTCTCAGCAATAGAAATCTACCAATTGATCAAATTCGTAAATTAACCAGAATTGGCTGCAGTGATTGAAGTGTTAAGCATCACTTTGAAAATCTAGGTTCAAGTCCATTGCGAATCAGATAAGCTTTCTAGAGCAGTTTTTTCTGCCCAACCCAGATTGTTGGGTTGTTAGCAGTGGTGAAATTCATTTTTTTATACTACTGGTTCTGTGGGCGTGGCTTGGTTGCCATGGTGTGGCTTGGTGGGCGTGGCAGGAGAAGTATACTGCAAAATCTCCATTCCCATCTCTTTCCATAGGAAGGATACTGCGAAATCTCCATTCTCACCCCACTCAGGGGACAGCCAGAGATGGCATTTTCCAGTTATCCAAACCATTCAAAATTTCCGCTACTGGTTCTCCAGAACCAGTCAGAACCTACTGAATTTCATCCCTGATTGTTAGTCCTGGGGCAAAAGAGAAGAAGGAATGCTATGGTCACAAATTCTTGAACAAAATGTAGGATATGATTATTTCATATTTCATTATTTCACACACTCTTCTAGCACTGATGATGTTACTTACTTGGGTAATGAAACATCTGCTAAAATAACAACAGCAATAATAATAATAATAATAATAATCCAACCAAGTTAGAGAGCGTCAAATAGAGATCTCAAATGATTATTTCATCTTAATTTATTCCCAGAGGATGATAGAACAATTTCAAGACTTGGGTATGCATTTTTTAAAATTCATATACTGATAAAATATGAAGAAGGTGGATGGGTTAGGATCCCTTACCACAGGAGCTCAATCTAGTTTGTAAGTAAGCAGAGCAAGGGAATAATATTCAGAAATATTTCATTTGCACCTAGGGTTTGGTGATCTTATTTAATAATTTTGTTGCATATTCCTTTGTAAATCTAAGTCTGGATTTGTGGATAAGGATATTTACACAAAGGAGGTGAAAACTAGTACATAAAGTAAGAGTTAAAAATGTTCATTTTTCTACAAGTGATAGCACTGAGCTTTTCTATGAAAATTGTACAGGTGAGCTTTCTTCCTGAGATCGGTATTGCATCTGCTATTAGAAATAATGTTTTTCTTCTCAAATTGATGATTTATAATATCTCTAAATTATCACTTGCCAACCACATAGCTTGCCCTATTAGAAATATAATTCCTTATATTTTAAAATATAATTTCATACATTAAAAAACCTACAGTGTATGCTTTAAAATATAATTTCATACATTAAAAATCTTACAATGTATAAAGTACTCTTATGAAAGTTGTTCAGAAATATTAATATGCTATTAATATGGAAGAGCAACCTGAAAACTCGGTGAGAGCAGTGAACTCACTGGGTTTTCAAATTTATGGCTGTTTTGCTGAAACACCAAACATCCCAAGAGAAAATAAATGACAAATAGATATGAATCTTCAAAATCAATACTATAAATACTGGCCAAATCAATGCAAAGTTGTAGGTAAATGTTCAAAGTTTGGCTTCTAGCTTTTTATTTTGTGAATAGTAAAAAGGTTTACTCAAGGGAAACTCAAGGTATTATGTTACTTCTCCAATAACACCCCCTGGTCTAAACATCCGGAAGTTTACAAAGCCTCTCTCTTCTAATCTTTTTTGTAAACTGTTCAAAACTTTATTCTGCTAGATTTTCAACCTGTCAAATATTTGGACTACTGAGCGTATAGATATGTTCTCAAAGAAGCACATTGGTGCAAAAAATCATAAGGATACAAGCAGCAAAATTACAGTCATACAGTCATAAGTGGGTGGAGATGAGTGATAGGAACGATGAGAAGATTAATAGTAATAGTAATGCAGACTTAGTAAATAGTTTGTCAGTGTTGAGGGAATTATTTGTTTAGCAGAATGATGGCATTCAGGGGGAAAAAACTGTTCTTGTGTCTAGTTGTTCTGGTGTGCAGTGCTTTATAACATCATTTTGAAGGTAGTAGTTGCAACAACTTTTGTCCAGAATGCGAGGAGTCTGCAAATATTTTCACAGCCCTCTTTTTGGCTCTTGCAGTATAAAGGTCCTCAATGGAAGGCAGATGGTAGTAATTGTTTTTTGTGCAATTCTAATATTTTGATAGTGTTTTTTTTCCCTTATTCCTAAATATTCCTTAAAAATGAAGACTGAATCCAATAAAGTGAAATCACAGTTTTTGTAGGCGAGACTGGTGAAAGCTTAGAAAATTTCACCATGTATTTTTCATAGGTTTTAGTTAATTTTTAGAAACTCACACTTTTTAAAAAAAAATATTGCTGCTGTTGTTGTTTTGTTGTTATCAAGTTTAGATTATAGAAGACTAGTCTTATGATAAAGAATCATTTACCAATGCAGAAGGAGAAGGGTACAGCGAGTCCCGAGATAATTATTAAATTGAAACACAAGATAAAACAGAAATATCTGAACTGGAAATATAATTAAATGAAACATAATAAATGCAGCGGACAAATGTAGATATATGTTAACATATCAAAGCTACAAAACTAATAAAATACAACAAATAGCTGCCTCATGAAATGCAATAACACTACAGTCTTTTCATTATAATTACATTTTGGCTTTGGGGAATAAAGTCAATCAGATTATTCAAACAAAACTGAATTCTAGGTTATCAGACTGCATTTTAATTTTTCTAGAGTTTTGGAGTTCAACATGAAACTTCCTCTGCTTTTCCCAGTCTGGCACGCAGGGAAAAAAAAAGTTACCTTAGATAGTTGCTCTAACTACAGTGGTTTCCACCAAGGTCCTCTGTTCTGGCAGGAACAGATGTTTAATCCTATTGGTTGAAGGGTCTGACATAAAAGGAGCTGCTGTCAGAATCAACCTTCGCTGGATTGTTCTCACTTGTAGTACTTAATAAAGAGCTGTTGTTACCATTAAGCCTGTGTGTGCCTTTCCATTACCCAATCTAACACTGGTGACGAGGATGGGATTGGAAGGCAACTAGGCGAAATGAAAAGAGTTTGTTCCAGCAAGTACATCCAGCCCGGAGCTCAGCGCAGCTTCAAGCAGCCATTTTTGAGCGGCAAACTCAAAACGCCCTCTGAACACAAAATGGCCATGCATGTTCTACCGACTCTACCAGTCATACCAACTGCATGACCCAGTCACCGAGCACTGGGACTCGTTCATGCTATGATTTGACTTCTTCCTTGAGGCAAACGACCTCATAGGCCAGTGATGGCGAACCTTTTTTGACTCGCGTGCCACAAGTGGGGGGAGCGCAGGGGGGTCAAGTGCGGGCGTGCCGCACCCATAATGCAACGCGCCCCCCCAGTGCGCATGCGCGCACAACACCCCCCCCCATTTTTACATGTTTTTTTGCCCTCCCCAGGCTCCAGGGGCTTTATAGGTGCCTGGGGAGGGCAAAAAGAGCCTCCCCCGACCCCCCGGAGGCCCTCCGGATGCTTCAGGGACTGTCTGGAGCTTCCCTGAAGCCTTCGGAGCACTTAAAACCACCCTCCGAGCAAACCGGTTGCTCGGAGGGTCGTTTTAAGCGCTCCGAAGGCATCAGGGAAGCCTCGGACGGTCCCTGAAGCATTCAGAGCACTTAAAACCACCCTCCGAGCAAACCGTCTGGGTTGCTCGGAGGGTCGTTTTAAGCGCTCCGAAGGCATCAGGGAAGCCTCGGACGGTCCCTGAAGCCTTCGGAACGCTTAAAACCACCCTCCGAGCAACCCGGAAATCACTTCCGGTTTGCTCGGAGGGTGGTTTTAAGCGTTCTGAAGGCTTCAGGGACGGTCCATGAAGCCTCCGGGGGGGAGGGGGAGGCTCTTTTCGCCCTCCCCAGGCTCCTATAAAGCCTCTGGAGACTGGGGAAGGTGAAAAATAGCTTTTAAAAAGGTGAACTCAACTGCCCAGCACGCGCGTGTGCGCTGGCCAGCTGACAGGGCAGTGCCTCGCGTGCCGTGACAAATGGCTCTGCGTGCCACTTGTGGCACGCGTGCCATAGGTTCGCCATCACGGTCATAGGCATTTCGGAAGGCCGCAAGATGAACAAGTTCCTCAGGTACTGTGGCTGGGAAGTGTTCGAGACAGTGAAAGACCTCTCTGAGCCGACACTGCTCCAATCAGTCACCTGGTCCATGCTCCAGCATTCACTTAGGACTCATTAGATGCATAAGCTGTCCAAGCACATTCGCCGGCATGAATTCAACATCAGAAATCAAAAGGATGGCGAGTCGATTAATGAGTATGTTGCTGTGCTCCACAAGGCCGCAGCGTACTGTGAATTCTGAGACCTAGACGAGCTGATTCTGGACCGCATAATTTGTGGCATACGAGACATTAACTTACAGAGGAGGTTACTTGCTAAATCTAACCTCACCCTGCAGATTGCCTTGGACGAAGCCAGGGCATCAGAATTAGCCGTCAAATCGAATGAGACTGTATAGCACCAAAGTGCGCTGCAAGACACACAGAAAAGCACACACGTACATCGTGAGGCCACAGAGCCGGAGAGTTCAGAAAAAGAAGAAGATGACAGCTACTGCATGCGCAGTAGCCACGCCCAGACGGTGCGCAAATTCAAACAGCATCTCCCGCCTTGCGCAAGCTGTGGAGGACACCATGCCATAGCGGCTTGCTCTTTCCACGATGCAACCTGTCAGCACTGCGAGCGAAATTGGCACATTGTCAAGGTGTGCTGGAGCGAATTCCCTGCAACTGCCTGGCAGCCTAGAAGCGCACCAAGTCGCCAACTGAGGCCCAGCCAAGGGGCCTGGCAGAAGCCACCATGGTGCTCAGAGGGCGACGACAGAGTCACCCACCACACATCAATTGGCCAAGTCCGCACCCGGCAGCCAAAAAAGCTGAAGGTCACAGTCCTCATTGAGAACTCTCCATGTGAGATGGAGATCAACACGGGGTCATCACTGACCATCATACCGTGGTCTACCCTGAAACAGGCTATCCCTAGCCTACAGAAGCAGCATCTTCGCACCCCTGACATCCGCCTACACGATTACCAGGGAAACCGGGTCCCCATCGTGGGCCAAGGCACCTTCCAGGTGAACTTCAAACAGTTCAGTGTGAAACTCCCAGTGACAGCGGTCAGCAGCAACCTGCAGAGCCTCCTAGGGCTAGATTGGTTTCAAGCCCTGGGCCTAGAGGTGATTGATATCAACGCCTTGAAAGACAATGGCGCTGAAGCCATCTTTCACTCGCAGTGCTGGCAGATAGCATCGCAGAAACAGCAAGACGATCTGGCATGTTCTCCTCTGCAGTTGCGCAAGGCAGGAAAAGCTGTTCAAATTTGCGCACCGGCTTGGTGTGGCAACTGCACATGTGGCAGCTATCATCTTCTTTGCTTTCTGAGTTCTCGGCCTCTGCAGCCTCGCGATGTATGTGTGTGCTCTTTCGCGCGTCTTGTGGCGTGCTTTGGCGATGCAGGGTTTCTGGAGACTTAACAGCCGATTCTGATGCCCTGGCTTCATCCAAGGAAATTTGTAGAGTGAGGTTAGATTTGGCAAGTAATCTCCTCTGTAAATTAATGTCCCGCACACAGCATATGATGCGGTCAAGAATAAGTTCGTCTAGGTCTCAGAACTCGCAGTACTCTGCGGCCTTTCGTAGCGCCTCAATGTACTCGTTGATTGATTCGCCTTCCTTCTGGTTATGAATATTAAATTTATGCCGGCGGACGTGTTTAGACAGCTTGGGAGCGTAGTGAGTCCTCAGCGTCTGTTGGAGCACTGACCAAGTGACTGATTGTAGCGGTGTTGGCTCAGAGAAGTCTTTGGCAGTTTTGAACACTTCCAGTCCACAGTAACCGAGGAACATGTTCTTCTTGCGGCCTTCAGAAAAGCCCATGAGGTCGTTGGCTTCGAGGAAGCAGTCGAACCTCAGCATATACGAGTCCCAGTGCTCGGTGACTGGGTCATATGGAGGCAGTGGGGCATGCATGGCCATTTTGTGTTCTGAGGGCGTTTTGAGTTTTCCACTCAAAAATGGCTGCTTGAAGCCGCTCTGAGCTCTGGGCTCGATTTACATGCTGGATTGCTACGCTCTTTTTGGTTCGCCTACTTGCCCTCCAATCCCACCTTCATCACCAGTGTTAGATCGGGTAATGGAAAGGCACACTCAGGCTAAAGGCAACAACAGCTCTTTATTGTAACAGAACAAGTATGTGCAATCCAGTGAAGGTTTAGTCTGACAGCAGTGCTTTTATAGAGAACTATCAGACCCTTTGACCAATAAGATTAAACCTCTGTTCCCGCCGGAAAAGAGGACCTTGGTGGAAACCATGATAACGGTAGCTAGTATCTAACAGGTCCAACTTTCACAGCCATTCCTTGCAACCGGGAAAACCAGTTCTACGACATCCGAGCTAATTGAAGATTAGAAAATTCCACAAATATACATTTGAAAACATCTTCCCACTTATGTGATAAGAGTGTGACGGGAGATAACCAATTCACAGCAGGGCAGGCGACATACATAACTTTGTGAAACCATTTTATGTTTACAGCCAACTCTGCGAAACTCGAAGTGACAGTTCTGAAAGACGGAATAAAAATCAGAACGTCGAGTATATACACACACAACAGAAATGTAGCAACAGCCTATTTTTTATAAACCACTTGCTGCTATCGCCAAGGTAATATATCTCCACTGACCTAGAATAAAAATGTCAAAGCAGACATTGAATTCTTGGAAACGTCCGCGCGGTTAAATGACATGTTCACCTTCTGCTTCATTGCATCAGAATCCCATATTCTTCATCCACATCACCTGGTAACCATAATCAAACCATGTTGCATGTCCTTAATGATTCTGCTTGTTTTTAGCCATTATTACAAGAAAATGGAAAAGCCAATGGAGCTTGACAAAAATTGTTTCGGGCTCTTACTTAGCATGGCAGCTTTTCCATTTCTCAAGCAGACTTTGTACTAGTGCAGCAATTATGCGGCATTCTACACTCAATAAATTTACTGTATTCATCCTTCTTTCCAGACTGCTTATGCTTAGAGATGTTTCCCCCTAAACATTTCCATTTGCTTTAACATATATGTATACATATTTTTACTTGCTATTTATATGTTGTGTCTTTCTTCCAGAAGCTCCAGGGGAAAGAGTTTTTTTTTTTTTTTCTGGAGACAATTTAGCATGTTGATAGAGCTGAAGGGATGAGAGATCATATCTACTGCTTTAAACTTTCTGAAGATGGGAGATGAATTCTATCATAAGTTGCCTAAGGAGATTCTCAGTCATTCAGGTCATGGATGATCCAAAGCCAACTTGTTGTGGCCCTTCAGCGGCCAGTGGAACTGTCAACAGAGTCAGAAAGTGAGGAGGTTGGGGAGGAGCATGGGCCAGTCTTGGAGGCTGGGGAAGGCTCGGACAAGGGCTCTGGAATTGGAGGCAGAGATGTAACCGAGGCCATCTGGCAGTGATCAGGTGCCTACGGAGTTAGACAGCAGTGAGGCAGAGGAGCAGCTGGAGCCTGTTCCCAGTGCGCGCATGCGCAGAGCTGCCAGAAGAAAAGAACAGCTAAGAAATCAGGGTCAACTTGGGAGTAAAGTCACAGGTGGAAGATAATTTGCCCCTCCTATAGGAAATAAAAGAGGAGCGAAAGGGGAGTGAGATTTTGCCAGAAACAATTTGTTCATTTGGTCGTTAAATTCGTTTCAGGAGTGTGGAGATCTGTCCATGAATCTCAGAGACTCTGTGCCCAAGCTTTCCTTGCACAGCACCTCATTTGGAAAATATTTACATGGCAGCTTTCCAAGATAGATCAGGTCTGTAGTCATAAATATTCCTTTCAAAGACTGTTTGCCAGGCCTTGGCTGAATCTGAATGAGAGGAATTCACATTCGTTTAATAAAAGGGGTTTTGTCGGGACCAGGACTCTGCCTCGTGCTTTTGGGGGAAGTCTAGGCCAGAACACAACTGCACTTCGTTTTTGAAAGTCTTAAAAAGCAAAGTACAGCTGCCTTTTGAAAAAGCACTTTTGGGATTATCACCAATTGTCAATAATTCAACATGCAGCTTTTTTTTACCAAGCTTCTAATTGTTCCCTGAAGTATTATCAGTAAGATTGCGTGAACTGGATAGAGTCAATGTGAATTTTTGAGTTAAATTTTATACAGCCACATAGAATTTCAGTGTCATTATACTAGTGGATTTGATAACTCTATGTGACCTGTCAATCAAATTTCAAGATTTCATATAGTCAATTTCCTTTTAATTAAATTTCTGATGTGGAGGATCACACAGTGCTTTTTATTAGATTTCACCTTTTTTTCATTTGATGTTTGATTGGTCAAACTGAAGATAAAGGTGCCGTATAAATTATACACATAGTGATTTTAATGAAAATTCATGGCAGATAAAAAAAAGTATGTACATTTTTACTTACAGTATATAGCCAAAGCATGGTATGGCATTCACTATCATACATGTATCAATGCTACATATTCAGACAGTATTAAAAGAGAATTTTAAAATACTTAAGAAAGGAAGCTTTAAAAATCAAGATGGGTCTATAATTATATAATTAATTAGTGTGAATATTTGTTCGTGACTCTCAGAGATTCCTTGCCAAATATTTTCTTGTACAACACTGTATTTGGAAGATATCAACCTGGCAGTTCTCCAAGCCTGATAAGGTCTGTGGTTGTAAATTCATCCTTGAAAAACTGTTTGTTGAGACTTTGCTGGATGTAAATGAGAGGAATTCACATTAGCTTAATAAAAAGTCACTTAGTCTCTTCTCTGCTGCTGGTAAGCAAGGTAGACTCTGCTTTATATTAAGGTGACCAACTTTTTTACAATGAAAAGGAGGACAAATAAATTGGAAAAAATATATCGTAGATAAAAGAAATATTTCATTCATTGCAACAATAATACACTAAAATATGATATATGCATAATAAAAACATTTGCAACATTTTATATTGTAATTATGCTTACATGCCTGTTAATTATTATTTAAATGAGTACTTTTCCATTGAATTAATATTTTTTGTCAATGTATCATCTTCTAAGAATATATTGGAAATATCTGAACAAGAAATATCCTTCATATTGAATTTTACGGCAAGTGCTGCAGCTAGAGTATCAACATTCAATCTCGATTTCTCACTTGTCCAAAAATCATTGGCAATTGAAAAAAAACTCTTTCAACTGCTGCATTAGTTCCAGGGCAGCACAACGTAAATTGAACAAGTATAAATAAATGTTCACATGGAATATGTTCGTTTTTGAAATGGCTGAAAATATCCACCCATCTTTTATCAATTTCAACGTGTTGATTTTCCCATTGTATTAATTTTTCAGAATTTAAATATACATTCAATCTTCTAATTTCTTCAAAGAGACAATTGTCGTCTATTTTAATGTCTACCATTTCTTTAGATAAAAATTCAACCCAAGATTCAATATCTGTTCAATATACTTGCGATGAAGTAAAAAAAAAACACCATTAAAAACTGTTTAATAAAATACGTCACATAACGCGCAACAGATTAGCCTTCAAATATCAAAAAGGAGGACATGTAGGAGGACACTTTTCGAGGGAGGACAGAACTTACAAAAGAAGGACTGTCCTCCCTAAAGGAGGACGGTTGGTCACCTTATTTATATTAGAAAGGAAACATAGGGCAGTCTTTTCCAGAACAATTAGCCTTCAAAGTGCTAGATCACTTCTCATTAAAAAGTAAAAATATTATTTTCGTTAGCAAATTATGAAGTTAGCAATTTTTCTGGCTTTGAGTAAGAAACTATATACTGCTCTGTGGTTATTTGTTACCACTCATTACCCTTATTTTTCTTTCTGCTAAGACTTTAATGCTTAACTCATAGATGTAGATGTAGGTTTTTGGGGTGCCAAGGAATCTGTTTTGTGATGTTGTGATGCCTAAGTCAGAACAGGTATTTGGACCACAAAACAAGGTATATCCAATCCCCTCTTAGAATTTTAACTTCCAGAAAATCTAGGAGGTTTTTTTTCCCCCTGATAAATTGCATTGCTGGTTTAGCTCGTGTTCTTCGGAGAGAGCGAGAGAGAAAGAGAAGCAACTCAGAGAAACAACTCAAGTTAAAATAAAAACAGTGATTCACTACGGCTGATAACAAAAACACTACACATGAGAATCATCAATGACAAGTAAAAAATGCACAATGTGTGTAGGGCCTGAGCTGCTGTATAGTTTCAAATTATTCATTACTAACCTTGTCTTGTCTTTTTTTTTTTACAAAAAGTTCCATCTGTCCCACTCCCCATATTTTGAACTACCAAGTGTTATTTAATTTAGAAATGACTGATTGCGATGGTGCTTGGCCGAACAACAGCCCCTGTATCATTTCGTGAAGCGATATGATAAAATTCTGAGATAGAAACTAAAAATCAATAGCTTGATGGATTTCTCCGAAGCTCGCTCGGCTATATTGCTTCTCCCAAACTACAAGCTATACATTTTATTTGGTTTTATAAGCAGCGGAATAGTCAGAATGGTACCAGAGGCAAAGGCTGCATAGAATATGGCTGCTTTCTGAGCATTCATTTAGATAAATTGGTGTTGCAAATCTCAGATAAACTGCAAGTATTTTCAAAAATGTTGGACTTACGGCATTCTCCAAAGTCAAGGAGAGTTTTTTTTTTCCTCCTTCAAATGAAGTGTGTTATATCTGAAGAAAGTTAGCTCCCACCCCTCTTAGTAATGCAGGAAGCTAGCACCCACCCCTCTCCTAGAAAAATGAAATATCCGGGGAAATATTGAAAAGGCAGAATATTATATTTCCCTGGATAAGAAATGGAGAAGCATGTTTTAGGCAGCAAAACAGACTCACACTTAATAGCCCCCACCTTTGTCACTGGCCCATTCAAAAGCCTGAGCTAGTCTACGCTACATAACAAAGGTAGGACTAGCCTTCTACAGAAACTCACCACAGGGCAACGCTCAACCAAACTCAAGCTCAAAACACAACCTAAAGAGTTGCCCCTGCATGGCCCCATGGGAGTCTGACAACCAATCAGAATACAAGCTCAAGTTCAAAGGCCAGAGAGGGCATAAATCCAGGAACTTTCAGCATCTCTGTCTCTTTTTTCTTCTTCTCCCAACATCTGGAAGCATGTGATTCCCCCTTTTCTATTCAGGAGCTCAAGCCATGTGATCCTGTCCACCATTAAACCATCTTTCCAAGCAGCCTCCATGTCTCTAGTGTCTTTTATTCCCCACTTGGAACTGAACCCAGAAGGACATTTCTTCCAACAGAAGAATTAAATATTGTAGGAAATATTAAAAAGTCAGAATGTTTTATTTTCCCGACAGGAGAAGCCTGTTTTCTAAAGACAGAAACGCAGAGCCTCAGCTCTCTGTCTCAAGTAGAAACTAAGGGGTCAACTTTTAGAAATGCATTTTTCAAGACAGGAGTAAAACCCCAAGGAAGCCATGTGTTAAAGAAGATTAAAAACCCCAACTCATTGCCAGCCTTCCTGAGACAAACTCATTAAAATCAAATCACAAAATACACAAAACAAGCCTCTAAATTACAAAATGCTATAGAACAAATTGTAAACAGTGCAGAGAAGAGCAGCAAAGATGATTAAGGGACTGGAGGCTAAAACATACGAAGAACGGTTGCTGGAATTGGGTATGTCTAGTTTAATGAAAAGAAGGACTAAGGGAGACTTGATAGCAGTGTTTCAATATCTCAGAAAGAAGAGGGAGTCAAGCTATTCTCCAAAGTACCTGAAGGCAGGACAAGAAGCAATGGGTGGAAACTAATCCAGGAGAGAAGCAACTTAGAACTAAGGAGAACTTTTCTGACAGTTAGAACAATTAAACAGTGGAACAACTTGCCTCCAGAGGTTGTGAATGCTCCAACACTGGACATTTTAAAGAAGATATTGGATAACCATTTGTCTGAAGTGGTGTAGGGGGTTGGACTAGAAGACCTCTAAGGTCCCTTCCAACTCTGCTATTCTATGTATAAAAATCTGTGTGCTCATCAAACCAGGTGGTCAGCTGCCCAGAATCACTCATGTGTTTGGTGGTTCTGCTTCACCATTAAACCATCCTTCCAAGCACCCTCCATATTTCCAGTGTCCCCCCCCCCAAAAAAAAAATGGAACTGAACCCAGATGGTCATTTCTTCTAACTGCTTCTCTTCCCGAATCTGTTTCCTAATTGTGTTCATATTTCTCTTCTCTAATTCATTTTCCTTGATTGTTACTATGGCTCTAGCCATTAAATGGCTCCTTTTACACTCTCTTGAGCTGTGTGGGTGAAAAAGCTCTTTGTTACTGGCAAACAATTTGTCTGTGACATTTTCTGATTAAAACTCATGGTAGGAAGCATTTTGTGGAATAACCCAGTAGCATCCACTTACTCGGTATTGTACCTTAAAAAGGAACAAAAACATAACCTATTGCACCGAGACATGCTCACGACTGAGGAGTGAGTAGTCCCCGCTTTGTACAAGTGGGAAAGCAATTGTTACCTTCTTTGATGGATGCCTTTAAGCCTCAATGGAAAGGCACACCTTTTCAGCTGGTGGCAAACTACTGGGGGCTCAAGCCTTATGAATATTACGATAGGGAGGAAGGTGATGGGAGAACAGCTGTTATCCATCCATCTCCTTTAGCGGTGCAAGAGCATGAAATGGCCCAGGAGAAGAAAATGAACACTTTCTTTCCTTAGGCGTGCAGTTGCCAACAAAATGTTTGTTCAACTTTGTCTTTTTTTTTTTTTTGAATCTTCTAAACAAAGACTTCAGACGGAATGTAAGGAAAAGAGCATGCATAGTGCACACCAACAGAGAGAGAGAGAGAGAGAGAGAGAGAGAGAGAGAGAGAGGTTTAGAGAAATAAAAGGAAAAGAGCAAAATGATATTTAACGAAGGGAAGGGTCAAGGAAGTGCAAAGGAAGAAAAGTCTCACACAAAGCCGAGGATGAAAGATATCTGACTTGGCAGAACTTTTGAATTGGAATGGATATTTATTGCAAGCTAGAAATGTGTCAGTAAAAGGAAAAAAAAAAAGTGCAAACCTTAGGAAGTAATTGTTTCATTTATTTCCACTTTTGGTCACATCCTATCTTGAGTTTGGTACCCAACCATCAGTACCATATTTCATGAAGGATTCAAGAGAAATTGGAATCTCTAAACTTTGAACTCCCAAGCGTGAGAATAATTCTTGATGTTGTCTGGTAGAGGTTGACACGCTGTTCGAACTTGGCCACTAATTCGTCATACCTATCATTGAAATTAATTCTGAAAGAATACATTTTTAATTTCTGAATCTACTTTTCTTAGCTGTTGTTGTTGTTGTTGTTGTTGTTCAGTGGGAAACCAAATTAAGAGTGTGGAAAAAGGAAGATAAGGGGAGTCACCTTAGGGAGTCAATAAAGCTGCCATCAATTGTAGATCATAGATTGTAAATCTCAGCAAGTAAATCCCCGAGTTGCAGAGACCAGATAAGATGTAAAAGGAAGCTAATATATTGCTAAGGAACTGGTATAAGAACTGAATGTAAGATACTATAAGCCCTGAAAGTTTCACTTTGGCTTTCTCTTGTCGATCTGTTGTTAATCTGTGGTCAGTTTTACGGAGAAAAATGTAAATAACCTTAAAGATGTATAAATCCATTGGATTTGCTGAACTCCATGGAACTTCCAAACGATTAATTGCTCCTCCACTTTAGATTCCTGACAAATGTCTGAGAATAATCAATTACCGGGGAAACTAAAGCAGCTTTCTATCTATAGGAAGCTTCTATCTAAAGGAAGCTTTCTATCTATAGGAAGCTTCTATCTAAAGGAAGCAGGGATGCGGCGGCTCAGTGGCTAAGACGCTGAGCTTGTCGATCAAATAAGTCAGAGGTTCAGCGGTTCGAATCCCTAGTGCCGCGAAACAGAGTGAGCTCCCATTACTTGTCCCAGCTTCTGCCAACCCAGCAGTTCAAAAGCACGTGAAAATGCAAGTAGAAAAATTGGAACCACCTTTGGTGGGAAGGTAACAGCGTTCCGTGCGCCTTCGGTGTTTAGTCATGCTGGCCACATGACCATAGAGAGGTCATTGGACAGCTCCGGCTCTTCGGCTTTGAAACGGAGATGAGCACCGCCCCCTAGAGTTCGGGAACAACTAGCACATATGTGCGAGGGAAATCTTTAACTTTACCTAAAGGAAGTGATGGGTGCTCCATCACTGGAGGTTTTTAAAATGAGGCTGGACAGCCACTTGTCTGGAATGTTATCTGGTCTTCTGCTTGATCAAGGGGTAGGACTAGAAGACTTACAAATTCCCTTCCAACTCTGTTATTTTGTTCTTCTGTTTCCTCTCTAGCAAACTGCCAATCTTGGATCCCATATCCTAATCCAAGTCGAAGAGGAATTCAACAATGAAGCCACTTGGAAAGATGTAAGTCCCTTGTTTGGGCTTTTATTATGACTCAAATGTAGTTTCTTTCTCAAAAAAAAAAAAAAAAGTATACTACCGATTTGGAAGAAGATCTTCTGTTACAAAATGAATGTTGGTATGGCACTTGCAGCCCCCAAAATGGTATTTTGTACCCTGAATTAATTGTTGTGATCATAAACCGGAATTGTGGTCTTCGTCTCCAATTCTTCTCTTTCTCATCTTCTTCTACATGAAGAATTGAGCGATGGACAGATTAGGAAACTAGCCTTCCTCCAAAATTCTGCATGCCTTTCAACTTGGCCACCTTCAAGCATTCCTCAAAAACTTGGCTTTTCCTGGAGGTCTTTGGTTAACATGGATGGACAAGCTCCTTAAGGTCGGAAGGTTTATGGATGGATGATTCTGTTCCCTTGGTTGGACGCTGCTTTAGGGATGTTTGTCATTTCGCCAGTCCTTTTGTTCTAATTTTGTACAGCCAACCAGAGTCATTTTAAAATTGGGCAATTTAAGTAAGTAAATAAATATTGTTAAAGGGATGAAGAAAAATAAATCCATTTGACAAGGAACTGAAGGATAGAGTTGGAAAGACAACTGAAGCTTCTCAGACCACCCTTCAATTTGATTAACTGTCAGTCCATGTTCAGACTCAGTTTCATGTCACAATTTGTTAGCGTTTGTAGCAATCCAACCAGCACACAAATAAATAATTCAGCAGGATTCATTTATATAAGAAACTTCTTTATATACAATAATATAAAGTACATGTATGCATGTATACAATACCTATGCAGAAGAAGCCAGAAACAGAATTCAGAAAGCAGAATACAAAATCACAGAAGCAATATTCACAGAAGCAACAATAATACAGAGGCTATAATCACTCATATATAAGCCACGCCCAGGCTCCAAGGTGTCTGAGTCACCAAACAGTCCCTATTGGCTGACCTGTTACCATGTCTATTCCAATTCATGAACTCTCATACACTGACACAACAAACAAGTGAACTGCTACTGCTTATATTGCTGTACTGGCCACAAAAGGTCAAAAAAAAAATTACTTACCGTATTTTTTGGACTATAAGAGTTACCGGAATATAAGACACATCAATTCAATTCAATTCAATTCAATTTATTTGTGCTTCTAGACCGCCCCCTCTCCCAGAAGGGACTCGGGGCGCATCATGGTTTTGAAGAGGTAAATTTAAAAAAAAAAAATTTTGCACTCTGCAGGCCTCCCAAACACTCTGCATGCCTCTTTTTCTTTTCTTTTTTGCAAAAAATAAAGGGCATGCAGAGCTTTGGGAGGCTCTTAGAGTGCTCCTGGAGGCTGGGAGGGCCAAACACGAGCAAAAATTGGCTCATTTTTTTTTTGCAAAAAATGGCCTTTTTGCAAATGGAAAAAAAAAGGCATGCAGAGGCTTTGGGAGGCTTGTAGAGTGCTCCTGGAGGCTGGGAGGCAAAAACAGCCTGTTTTTTTTTCTCTTTTTAGTCCTCCCCAGCCCTTAGGAGCACTTTGCAAGCCTCCCAAACCCTCTGCACATCCTTGTTTGCAAAGGGGGGGGGGGTTCAGTAGGCCAAAAATGCTGCATTCAGTGTATAAGAAACACCCAGATTTTCACCCTCTTTTTTGAGGGAAAAAGGTGTGTCTTATACTCCAAAAAATACGGTATTTATTCATTTTATCTTCTTAACAGCCAAGAGAGCATATTCATTCTGAATCTGTTTTCCCCCCTTTCTCTTCATTTTGAATGGGTAGCTCTTCCTGTATGGGGAAAAAAAAATCACATGTCGAACCCCGACCAGCTTGACATGTGACGCTGAGGAAGCGACTGTTGGGTGGGAACAGCGTCCCGGCTCCAGGAATATCATGGCCCGTGCACCTGGCATCTAAAGCATGTTCCTGATGACTGCTGATAGACCAGCATGCCCCGTCTTCAACCGGCTGACTAGCGCTCCTCTGCATAGCTGATTGGCACTGATGGCGACACTGGAACAGCTGATGGGCGGTGATCCTGGATTGTGCCAGTTTCTTGCTGGCTGCTTGGAGCTGATTCCAAATGACCAGGACAGCTGACTGGTGCCAGTTGCACTGGCGTAGTTCAGGAGACCCGGAAGGAGTCTTAACAGAGTCTTAACAGAGCCGGATGCTGGCTACAGGGGTGGGGTGGGAATGGTTGGGCATGTCTAAGGCCATTTGTGGCTACTTACAGTGCAGGTAGGCAGAAGCTCCTGGTGCTGACTTTGTAACCCTTGGAACTCATTCGTGCCGGACTTGCATTAAACCCTGCAGCAAGTAACAAAGTGTCCGCATTTTCTTTGGCTGACATACGGACGCCTGAGATCATGAGTTTGAGGAGTGGGTGTTTCGATATGCATCATTCACAACAGGCAGGAATATTCAGACTTGAATAAAAATTAATTAATCTTCAAATGTGGGCTTAAAAATGAGTAGTTCAGTTCAGGTCCATGGAAAACCGTATCTAATTTAAAGTCCAGCAACAGCAGGCAGCTAAAGCATTTCTTGCAGTTCAGTTGAAGCTGCCGAGAATAAATAAATGTATTAATTATGAAACTCATATCTTGCCATCTGCTTGCGGAGGGGCCAGTGGCATCCTCATTATTGTAAAAAAAAATACATTAAAATAATGTCCTTCAGCAAAGTGCAGCTACTCTGACAATGCCATCACTCACTTAAAAATCTTACAAAAGGAAACAATCTTAATCAACTCATTTGCAACTGTCTAATTTTCCACTTCACCCTGGCGTTTAAAAAATAATAATACTATGCTTAAACATTTAATCACTTCTAAGGCTCATTACGTGATGATACATTTTTATTAAGGGATGTGGCAAACAATGGTCTTTTACTAGAATGCTTTAGAGGAGCACATATTGAAATAAAAGTGGTTACTTTGCTAATGTGTCCCCACGTTTTGCTCTAATGCCAGAAGAGACACAAATAAGCTCGTTCTTACATTGATGTAATGAATAAAACTCTGAAATAAAATGAGTGCTGGCTATTAAATGACTCTAAAACCAGACACATCACTAGAGGACAACATTATAAGACTAAGTTTGATTTACTTTGGCCATGGAATGCTGCAAATTCACTGGAGAAGACAACAATGTTAGGAACGTTTTGTGAAACAACAAGAAGCAAGCAAGCAAAGAACACACAAACATGACAAGGTCACTTTGATAAATTGAATCAAATAAATAAATACTTCTGATAGAAAGCTGAGAATTGGAAGAAGCTGGGCTTGGCAGGGTAGCATGGAAAACACTTGCTTATATAGTCCTCAAGAGTTGAATACTTTATCGTTCATTGTTGTTGGTTAAAACAACAACAATAAATGACTCAAGATAGCCCCAAAGGTGATTTTTCAGGAGGAAACTGGACTTTCTGGTTTTCTCTTGGAAGATGTTTCACTTCTCATCCAAGAAGCTTCTTCAGCTCTGACAGGATAGTGGGGAATGGAAGGATTTGCATTCCTTGCAGCCAATTGGTCATTCGCATCCTTTTAGAGGGTCTTTGAAGCACTTGGAGGTTTGTCTGTGTCCTCAGGGTCACCTCCTGATTCCTGTAGTCTGCAAATTTTTCCCTGGAAATCCATTCCCACTCCCACACCATTCAAAGGGTGCTCATTCCAAACTGTATGGATAAAAGCGCAGACTACAGGAACCAAGAGAACTGCTCAGGTGATCCAGAGAACACAGATAGACCTCCAAGTGGCCTCAATGACCTGTTAAAAGAATACACATGACCAGCTGTCTGCAAGGAGTTATAAATCCTCCCATTCCCCACCATCCAGTCAGAGCTGAAGAAGCTTCTTGGATGAGAAGTGAAACATCTTCAAAGAAAAGCAAGGAAGTCCAGTTGCCTCTGATAAAGCACCTTTGGGACAACCATGACCTGAATGACTGAGAATCTCTACAGACTCAAGATAGTCTTTGGACCAATTTTTGTAATCTAATTTGTAATCAACCCATGGAACAGAAGTTGCCTTCAAAAGTTGTGGGAGCTTCATCACTGAAAGCTTTCAAAAAGAGACTGAATGGCCATCTGTCAGAAATGGTGTAGGGTCTTCTGTCTGGGCTGGGGTTGGACTAGATGACCTACAACTCTGTTAATCTGCATCTGTAAAAAAAAAACAAGCTCAGAAAGCACAAAGGATGCCTCATTTCAACCCTAGGCAATACATATTCTCCTTTATAAAAATCCAAGTGTATATTATATCTTCATTTAATTAAAATCAAACTGATATCGCTTCACGGGTCAAACTAACCTTGAGTCACGGATCTAGTCCTTCCTCTTATTAGCTATATATTTTCCTTGGAACTTGACTCTGGAAGCTACACCAAAGATTTAAATAAACTAAGCCTAGTCCTGTGGCCTAGATTGTGTATTTTGTTTCAGTTGGTATGGATGTAGCATACTCTGCCTACGAAATGTTATTCTACAAGGATATGCAAAGTGAATTACATGAATGAAACCAAAATTACTTACAAGAAATTAGAACAACAACTCTTCGGTGCCTTAGGTTTAGATTATTATCATTGTAAGGGAAGTAACATTTCCCGACTGAGAGTACGAATGTGGCATCCCATAACACCTCCCTTGAGAGTAGCTGGCTATCAAGTCATATCTGACTTCAGATGACTGTACAGTCAAATACTAATCATCTCGACCTTTCTCCACTAATCTGTAGTTTTTACAATAATATTTCAATAATTTTATTGATTGCATCCATCCCGCTTGCTCGCTCTTTCCCCTTCTTCTATTTCCCTCAACCTTATGAACATAATTAATTTCTCTACTCTGTTATCTGCTCTCACGATATGCCCAAAATATGTGATTCTGTTTGTTGAGCTTTCTCTGTAGAACATGGTCAAATCTTTATTTGGCACAGAACATGCTTGACTGTTACTATGTATGTAGTCGAAATTCAGAATTTCATTTGCTTTCTTTTATTAAATCTTTCCAGATCTGTATTTCATAGTTATTGGCAAGATCACTGCCTTAACTATTTTCTCCCATTAAGCCAGGAATCTCTGTGGCCAATCTTGGCTGATCTTGAAAAGTTTGTTTTGGATTTCAGCAACAAATAACTAACTGAGCCAGTCTGAGAAATTGGATTTATGGAAGATCTCAGCAGTAAAGCCTTTTCGTATCTTTTCTGTATTTTTTTTTTTTTTTTTGGGTCAAGAAAGCTACCTGGATGAATCAATAGTCACAAATATTAGATCTGGACTAGAAGGTTCTTTTTACCAGCAGGTAGCAATAACTAGCTTAGTTTGCAAAAAGGAAAAAGAAATTAATACCTGCAATATTTGACTAAGGAACCCAATTAGAATCGGAAAACCATAAGCTAGAATGAGAAATGGAAAACAGTTCAAAACAAGCAATTGTAAATCATTTCCATAAAGCTGTCAAGAGCTTTCTGAATTTTACCGCCAGGAGTCCACTCAACTTAACGTCATCTTTACATTTGAGCTACGTAAATTTTGTTCTGAGTAGAACTATGACTTCCTTATAAGGGAGTGTCCCTTATAAGGGATGGCTCAGGAGCTAAGACACTAAGTTTGTCAATCAGAAAGGTTGGCAGTTTGGCGGTTCGAATCCCTAGTGCCGCGTAGCGGAGTGAGCTCCCGTTACTTGTCCCAGCTTCTGCCAAGCTGGCAGTTTGAAAGCATGTAAAAATGCAAGTAGAAAAATAGGGACCACCTTTGGTTGGAAGGTAATAGCGGACAGTGCTGGCTCTTTGGCTTTGAAATTGATATGAGCACCACCCCCTAGAGTCGGGAATGACATATGTACATATGTGCGAGGGGAACTTTTACCTTTACTATGACTTCCTTGGATATTTAAGGCAATGGATAGCAATGATTTGGGCATGATTTGGTTATTGAGTTATGCCTTCTGATTTTATGTGCCTTGAAATACAATCAAAAACTTGGTTTTGCTTCAATGTCTCCAAATCTTGAGGTTTCATCCAGCTTGATAGCAACTCTCCTTCATGGACTGTTTGTGTTGCCTTGGCTTCATTAGCATCAACATTGACTCCCTGAAGTTGAGAGGGAAAAGGAATGATATTTAATATTTATTTCTGGAAAACCATCTTAGAGCAGGCATGTAACGATGGCTCCCCTCATTGCCGGTCCCCATGGACCAAAACAAATAGAGCTCAACATATTTGGAAGCAGCCAAAGGAGAAAAGCAATTGCAATCATCATCATCTCCTTTTAATTACCCCATGTGGGGTGGTGTCTAGGCAACTGAATGGAGTTGAGTGTTTACTGGCCAGATGCCCTTCCTGTCACCAATGCAGAGTTTTGTTCAGCAGGTATATTCTCATTGTGCCCAGAGAAAGATATATCTGACTCTACCTACGATTGAACTCACAGCCTCCTGATTCGTGAGTGGCCTAGAATTCCACCTCTAGACCACTGCACCCCTCGAGGAAAGCAATTGTAATGCCTGTACAAAGTGGAACCCAGCACTTCCTAGAGTCCCCTTTGGAAGGAGATAGGCAGCTATATAAATGTGATTAATACATTAAATAAATTTGATTTAGTTCTGGTGATTTCCAACCAAATTCTGAGAAATTCTTAAATAAATCCTACTTAACATATAATAGTTACTTACTACTTTAAAAGTAAAGGTTCCCCTTGCACATATGTGCTAGTCATTCCCAACTCTAGGGGGTGGTGCTCATCTCTGTTTCAAACCCGAAGAGCCAGCGCTGTCCGAAGACGTCTCCGTGGTCATGTGACCGGCATGACTCAATGCTGAAGACACACAGAACGCTGTTACCTTCCCACCAAAGGTGGTTCCTATTTTTCTACTTGCATTTTTTACATACTTTCGAACTGCTAGGTTGGCAGAAGCTGGGACAAGTAACGGGAGCTCACTCAGTTACACGGCACTGTTCTCTCTAAGGTGCGCGTGTGCGCGGCCGTGCAAGTGGCAACAAAACACCGCGCAGCAGTTTACAACTGCCGCACAGTGTTTTGTACTGTCACAGGCGCCGGAGGCTGGGGAGGTCCTTTGCAGACGGCTAGAACTGGCCGCCCGCAAAGGACCTCCCTGGACTTGTTTTGGTGAGCGCGGGGCGACTGATGCTAGTTCAGCAAAGCAAGCCCGGGGAGGTCCTTTGTGGGCGGCCAATCCTAGCTGCTTGCGCCCGGCGTTGCAGCTAAAATAAACCCTCAAAGCCCCTGCCGCTACTGGAATATCTGCTGCCGCCTCCTCCTCCTCTAACAGCACCACATTTGCTGCCCGACGCTGCGGCAGATTTCCTGACAGTGAGAAATGAAGCCGCCAAAGCTCCCGCCGGCGCCCCCGCCCATGGCAGTGGCCCCTCCCCCTCTGTTTGGAGCACCTGAGCTGAGCCCCGCATTACCCCTGCCCCCTCCTCCTCTGCTGTGCTTTTGAGAAGCCATGAGGCCGCGGGAGCCAGTAGGAAGGCGTCGGAGGGCAGCAGGGGGGAAAAAAGCCTCATGACTTCTGAAAAGCACGGCGGAGGAGGAGGGGGCAGCATGGGTAACGCGGTGCCCAGCTCAGGTGCTCCAAGTGGAGGGGGACGTGCTGCCGCCGCTGCCACGGGCGAGGGCGCCAGCAGGAGCTTTGCCGGCTTCACTCCAAATGTGGTGGTGCTGTTGGAGGAGGAAGAGGAGGCAGCTGTTATTCTGGTGGCGGCAGGAGCTTGTCGGCATCTTCAGCAGCAGCCCTGCCCCCTGTGAAAAAAACCGAAGATGGAGCAGATCCACGCAGATGATGTCGCCGCAACATGACTGGAGGAGGAATTCTGGGAGTTGAAGTCCACAAGTCTTCAAGCTGTCAGGTTTGAAGACCCTGGGTTGTTGTTTTTCTAAAGGGTTAAGGGTGCAAGGGTCTTGCAACTTGACAGCTTTAAGACTTGTATGCTTCAATGCCAGAGTTCCTGAGCCAACATGATTGGAGGAGGAATTCTGGGAGTTGAAGTCCACAAGTCTTAAAGCTGTCAAGTTTGAAGACCCCTTGGGGTTTTTTTTTTTCCTAAAGGTTAGGGATGCAAGGATCTTGTAACTTGACAGCTTTAAGACTTGCGTGCTTCAAATGCCAGAGTTTCTGACCCAACATTTTGGTTGCTAAGCAGGAGCGTTGTTAAGTGATACTATATAACACTTTTAATTAAGCTGGTACCTTGAATAAACATAACTGAGTTTCAAATAATACTGATTTTGTTGTTGTCTTAGGTGACACCTGTGAAAAAAATTCAGGTGCTGCTCAGGCATAAAAATGTGCCACTCAAACACTATACTTTTCTGCTCACACTGAAAAAAAAATAGAGGAAACATTGTTACACGGTGCTAGGAATTCGAACCGCTGAACTGCTGACTTATTTGATCGACAAGCTCAGCATCTTAGCCACTGAGCCACCACATCTTCCACTGAGTCACTTACTATTTACTTAGTGCTAAAGAATGGATATAGAATTTTTTCAGGTTAAACTGAAATTCTTGGTGGAATCAACTCAGATTCCAATTTCCTAGGTTTCTAATAGTGTATGTAAATACTTAAAGTTACATTATGTCATGAAATGTTTTTTTAAGTAGGTGAATGCAATGTCAGAGTTATGGGGAAAAATGAACAGGTATGATTCAGACCACCAGACATGCTATTTTTCCTTTCCTGTTTTTTTTTTTTTTTACAAATAAACCTATAATGATCTGATATATATTACAGTTTATTTATGCATTGTTCTCCACTAAGCACACAATTGTTCTCTGCCTACAGCAGCTCATGAATAAAATTTGTCCCCTCCTCTCCTTCTTTTAAATCTAATTTGTTGGAAAGGTTTTAAAAAAGTGTTTTCGCTAATTTGTACTGTAAGCATGTAATTGATAAAATCTGCGTTAATAACCCCAAGGAGCATGATTTAAAATGGCAATTTGTTAAAATAATGTCTATTAGTGCTGATTTTCCCATGATCCTACCAGTTAACAGGACAAGCTCATTTATCATTAGACTCAAATTAACTGAGCCATAATCCACCCTAACCTTCCAAGAGTTATTTGGAATCTTGCTCTTTTTCAAAAAGACATTGTGGCATTTTCCCCCCGTTTTACGGAAACCACAGTCTCATGCTGTTTGAAAATCACAATAGGCAGGAGAAATCCAACAACAATCCAGATCAGGAGGGTCCTTCATCTAAAATGGTTTTCAAAAATGGAACAGACAACCATTTGAGGTTGTCAACCTTCTAAATATAAGGTTCCTTTCTTGGGAGTAGTGCAATGGCCTAGAGATAAAGCTCTCGCCTCACAATCAGGAGGTTGTGAGTTCAATCCTAGCTAAAGGTAGATATTTCTCTCTCTGGGCATGATGAGAATATATCTGCTGAATATAACTCCGCATTGGCGACAAGAAGGGCATCTAGCCAGTAAGCATTCAGCTGCATTCAGTTGCCCAGACTCCACCCCACAAGGGATTATGGGGTCATTAAAAGAAGACGATGATGAAGATGATGATATAAGGTTCCTTTCTTGAGCAGGTTGTTGGACTAGAAGACCCCTGAGGTCCCTTCCAGCCCTATGACTCTATATTCTATGTACAAAGAAACCCTTAGCAGATTTGAATGACCCCAAACTCAGGGATCCTGTTTGAGGTCATCTTGGTTATAACTATTGGATTGTGTCCAGAATACAATGCTGCCAGATTACTGTTTTATACCATTGATTTGTGGTGCACTAAAATAGTTCAGCAGGCTGTCAAGTTTACATGAAACCATTGGGAAAAGATGATTTAAAATTATGGAGTGAGGCACATTCATCATACTGATGACACCAGGGATGAAATTCAGCAGGTTCTGGAGAACCCGTAGTGGAAATTTTGAGTAGTTCGGAGACCTGGCAAATACCACCTCGGGCTGGCCCCAAAGTGGAGAAGGAATGGAGATGTTGCAATACCCTTCCCCCAGGAGAAGGGAGGGATGGGGATTTTGCAGTTTCTTTCCCCTGGAGTGAGGCGGGAATGGGGATTTTGCAGTATCCTTTCACTGGAGTGGGGAGTGAATGGCGATTTTGAAGTATCCTTCCCCCTGGAGTGGGGAGGGAATGGGGATTTTGCAATATCCTTCCCCCTGGAGTGGGGAGGGAATGGGGATTTTGCAGTATCCTTTCCCTGGAGTGGGGAGTGAATGGCGATTTTGAAGTATCCTTCCCCCTGGAGTGGGGAGGGAATGGGGATTTTGCAATATCCTTCCCCCTGGAGTGGGGAGGGAATGGGGATTTTGCAATATCCTTCCCCCTGGAGTGGGGAGGGAATGGGGATTTTGCAGTATCCTTTCCCTGGAGTGGGGAGTGAATGGCGATTTTGAAGTATCCTTCCCCCTGGAGTGGGGAGGGAATGGGGATTTTGCAATATCCTTCCCCCTGGAGTGGGGAGGGAATGGGGATTTTGAAGTATCCTTCCCCCTGGAGTGGGGAGGGAATGGGGATGTTGCAATACCCTTTCTCCAGGAGAGGGGGGGAATGGGGATTTTGCAGTTTCTTTCCCCTGGAGTGAGGCGGGAATGGGGCTTTTGCAGTATCCTTTCCCTGGAGTGAGGCGGGAATGGGGCTTTTGCAGTATCCTTTCCCTGGAGTGGGGAGGGAATGAGGATTTTGAAGTATCCTTTCCCTGGTGTGGGGAGGGAATGGGGATTTTACAATGTCCTTCTCCTGCCACACCCACCAAGCCACGCCCACGCCCACAAAACCAGTAGTAAAAAAAAAATGCATTTCACCACTGGATGACACTCAATGTTACTGCTCCTTTGTATTCTAACTTCAGGGAAGCAGCATAATATCTCATGTTGCATATTGTTGGTGCTCCAACTGTGGAGGTTTCTTTAGATGACATTGGACAATCCTTTGTCTGAAATGGTGTAGGGATGTCAAACTTGATTTCATGGACAGCTGCATCAGGGTTGTATTTGACCTTGAGGGGCCAGGGTGGGCATGGCCAGCTTGACATCACGCGTGTCGAGGTGGCCTGACGGCTCTGCCAGCAAAAATGAGCTCCTGAGTTCCATTTCCGGCTGTAATGGCCTCTTGCATCCCTCTGCCATGCTCTGAAAACAGAGCTTGGGAGTGTCGCCTGTGGCACTTGCGAGCTCCATTTTAGGCTGTGATGGCCTCTTGCATCCCTCTGCCAGCAAAAACAGAGCCTTAGAGGGCCGGATGGCTGTTTTTAGTGGCAGTGGCACTGCTGGTCGGTCCTTTGCTATTTCCAGGGCAGCCCTGTGGGCAGGATCTAAGCACCCTGCAGGCCAAATCCAGCCCCCGGGCCTTGAGTTTGAAACCCCTGGTGTCTAGTTTCCTGCTTGAACAGGGGTTAGACTACACGATGCTTTCCAACTCTATTATTCTATTCTTATATATGGTTTCCTATTAATCAATAGAATCTCCATCTCATCCATATTTAATTTTGGCTTCTTCTCTGTTATGCAGTCCATTCTTTATATCTAACTTGGATAGTAAGGCTTATATTGCTTATTTTGAACAATGCATAATGTTCCTTTATGTTACCTGAAACATCCTTATTTATTTATTTTTATTTTCCCATGCTACTACAAATGGCATTAACCAAAAGCCAGCAACATTTCAAAAAGGCTCATAATAGATGAGTAACCCTGGCATACCTACCTCTATGCATGCTAGCCCCATAGTTTAAGACTGCATACACTGATGACAATGCTACTTGGCTAACTATTTTAAAACATCTTCAGCATCAAATCCCTACTATGTTCTCTTAAATCCTTGAAAAGATTAAACTCTCTGACAAAACACTCAGCCTCTATCATTGTGGGGCAATTAAATTGTCTTGCAATGCTACTTACATGTACTAAAATTAAATGCATTAGTGGAATGCCTGGGTTAAGAGATCATTAAGGACAATTTCCAATCCTCTTCTTACCTAACCAGTCTTTAGAAATACTACCATATTTTTGGAGTATAAGACACACCAGAGTATAAGACACACCAAGGTTTTGAAGAGGCACATTAAAAAAAAGTAGGTAGGTCAATAGAGGGATAGAGAGGGGGAGAAAGAGAGAGAAATACAGTAGATAGGGAGAGAGAGAGAGAGAGAGAGAGAGAGAGACAGAGACAGAGACAGAGACAGAGAGACAGAGTAGTTAGTTAGGTAGGTAGATAAAGGGATAGAGAGAGAAAGAGAGAGAGAGTCGATAGGTAGGTAGCTAGAGGGAAAGAGAGAGAGGAATAGAAAGTGTTAGAGAGAGAGAAATACAGTAGATAGGGGAGAGAGAGAGAGAGTAGTTAGGTAGGTAGGTAGATAAAGGTAGAGAGAGAGAAAGAGAGAGAGAGAGAGTCGGTAGGTAGGTAGCTAGAGGGATAGAGAGAGAGAAATAGAAAGTGTTAGAGAGAGAAATACAGTAGATAGGGAGAGAGAGAGAGAGAGAGAGAGTGAGTAGTTAGGTAGGTAGATAAAGGGATAGAGAGAGAAATAGAAAGTGTTAGAGAGAGAGAAATACAGTAGATAGGTAGGGAGGGGGAGAGAGAGTAGGTATGTTGGTAGGTAGAGAGATAGATAGATAGAAATAGAAAGAGAGAGAAAAAAAATAGAGTAGATAGGTAGGGAGAGAAAAATAGAGTAGTTAGGTAGGTAGGTAGATAAAGGGATAGAGAGAGATAAATACAGTAGGTAGATAGGGAGAGAGAGTGTGTATGTAGGTAGGTATGTAGAGGGAGGGAGGGAGGGAGGGAGGGAGGGAGGGAGAGAGAGAGAGAGAGAGAGAGAGAGAGAGAGGGAGGGAGAGAGAGATACAATAGGTAGGTGTTCTGACACCCCCCCTCCGTCCAGTAACGGGTGCCGACACAAGCTTCCCTGGAATGCCACAACACTTTATTAGCAGGACTATAAATCTTGGTGGCTGAAAGCCCAGACACGAAACTAACAGGTAAGAACCTTGGCAGTGACACAGACTCTGACGGATACAGATAACAGCTTCTCCAGCATTACAACCAGGAATCCAAAACAGTTCAGACCAGACATACTGCAGATTGCTTTCAACGGTTGTGTCCTGCAAGAATTATCCTCCCAACATCTCTGTTTATATAAGCTCGTGGGAGGGGCCACGCCCCAACCATCTGAGCTTCATTATCTTTTATGAGCTTGTTTCCTGAGCAGCTGTTGCCTTCGTTTCTCCACCCTCCTCTGCCGGTCCTCAGAGACCAACTCCCTCTGATACTCCCCACTGCTCCATGCCTCAAGCGCCTCCTAGTGGCCAACCAGCCTCTCTGGTCCCTGCTCTGCTTCTGAACCCTGCCCAGGGCCCTCCAACTCCTCCATAGCTGACTTCCAGGGTTCGTCACTATCTGAGTCGCTCAGCAGCTGCAAAGGATCCTGCTGGGTCGCAACAGGTAGGTAGGGAGTGTGTGTGTGTGTGTGTGTGTGTGTGTGTGTAGGTAGGTAGGTAGAATGATAGACAGAGAAATAGAGAGAGAAAGAGAGAAATACAGTAGATAGGTAGGTGTTTCTGCTGGCACAGCACTTGATCAATGTAATTCTCATCAATCAGTTAAAGAGCTTTCCAAAAAGGGGAAAATAAGTTTTTGCACTCTGCAAACCTCCCCAAAATCTTCATGAAAACGGGCCCATTTTTTTCTCCAAAAAAATACATGGATAGCCTAGGGGGGGGGGGGGCTTGCAGAGTGCTCCTAGGGGTGGGGGATGGGGGGCAAAAACAAGCAAGAAACAGCCCATTTTTTGCAAAAACGGAACTGTTTTTTGTCAAAAAAAATTGCATGCATAGCCTTATGGAGGCTTATAGAGAGTTGCTGGGGGGCGGCAAAAACTGCTCATTTCTACACTCCCCAGCCCCCAGGAACTCCCTGGAAGCCTCTTAAAGGTTCTGCACAGCCATTTTGGTGAAGGGGTGGGGCTTCGGGAGGCAAAAAACGGTACATTTTGATTTTATGTATGGCTAACAGATCCCGCCTACAAACTCAACGGCTACATCTGTTTGCTGCCATCTAGAGTTTTTCAAATAAGATCTTGAAACAGGCCCACAGGGCTGCCCTGGAAACAATGAAGGTCCATGGTGCCTTTGCTAGCAAAAATGGTGCTAAGGAGGGCTGCAGGCAGCCCCCCCCTGACCCCCAGCTCCATTTTCACTGCCAGGGGGGTTGCAGGAGGCCGTTGCAGCTGAAAACGGAGCTCAGGAGCACATTTTCGCTGCCAGAGCGCTGAGATCATCACAGCAGAGGTGGTGTTAGGGTTCTAAATACCATGCAGAAATAAATCATTGTCCAAGGCAAAACATCCTTAAAGGTCCAATTTATTCTACAGGCAAGTTAGCACCTCTATGGAAAAATTCCAACTCTGATGTACATCCTGAATTCCACCCAGTTGAAAGTTCACGATCTATCCCCACACCCACAAATCCATCACATGTTCCAATCATCATCTTCCACGCTGGCATCCACACCCCTCTGGTTCCTGTCAGGTGTCGAGGTGCTGAGACAAAAGATGACCTTGGCTTCTACAAAAGAATGTCAACAATCCATGCTACAATCCTACTCCTTTCTATTCCCCCCTCCCAACTACTACACTATTGAAACAGCATAGAAAATTATAAGAAAGTGTGGCAGGCCAAAGATCCTAAAAAGAATATAACTACAGGCCTGACAGGTGGGTTCCTACCGGTTCAGACCGGTTCGTCTAAGTAGGCAGTAACTTGGCATGCCATGCCCCCAAACTAATTCTATTGTCATCGGCGCCATCTTCATTTCCGGGTCTGCGCATGCGCAGAACAATCTTCATTGCAGAATTTTTTTTTCCTTTTCATTTCCTTTTTTTTTCCGCATGCACAGACCTTTTTAGGAGCAAATGCGGACATGCATGGAGCGCACATTTGACATGTGCGTTCACTTTGCTTGCACACGCACACACAAATTTTTGCGTGCCAAACTGGCAGTCATGCCAGCAGCAACCCACCCCTGCACCACAGGTGCCCCCGACATGAGTGATGTCAAGTTGGCCATGCCCAGCCCAGTCCGAGATCAAATCAAACCCACCCTGATGTGCCCTCAATTAAACTGAGTTTGACACCCCTGCACTAGACAATGTCTCTTTTCAGCTGGAGGAAATGACCCCAAACTATATGTAGTAATATAATATAAATATAATTATATTATAAGTAATATAAATGACCCCAAACTATATGTAGTAATGCAAGTCCTGTCACTTCATAGGTTTATTAATGGAGATATTAATAACATGTCAGAATTTTTCAATTTGTTTTCTAATGATTAAACTCCCTTTTTATGACCCTGTAGTCCCTTAATTTGGGGTAGATTTGGGGCAACTATATGGAGCTGAGCATTTACTGACCAGATCCCCTTCCTAACGCCTACAGGGAGTTCACAGATTATTTTTTCTTGGCACTCTAGGAGAGGGAAACATCTGCTGCTATCTAGGATTGAACTCTCAAACTTCAGAATGGGAGGCAAGAGTCTTCACCACTAGGCTACCACACCACTGGGTTTGCTAATGATTCTCAATAAACAAATAACATCTCACTCCTATGACCTATTAGGCTTTTTTTCATATTTTCTTTGGAAGGAAACAAGAATATCTAGAAGTAGCAATAATTCAGGGCTTCTTTCCTAATCCATCATTGTTAACAGGCAACTACTGCTTTGGCCTTTCAAAGCTCATTCATCCATCTGATGCCCTTCGCAATCCTTCCTGAATTTACCACCCATAAGAATTTGAACTCAGATATGGCTGCTTTACTGCTTGACACAATTCCTTGGCAATCCATGTCAAAAACAGCAGCAATCAGATGTGTTTCTAGTCTTCATCCTAATTTGAAATCAAAATCACAAAGTCACTCATTTTTACCTATAATTGATAGTTGCTTTCTAAAAGGCTCTTCAGAAGGCCAGATCCTGAAGAGGAAACTCAAATACTTTGGCCACCTAATGAGAAGGAAGGACTCCCTGGAGAAGAGCGTCATGCTGGGAACGATGGAGGGCAAAAGAAGAAGAAGGGGATGACAGAGAATGAGGTGGCTGGATGGAGTCACCGAAGCAATAGGTGTAAGCTTAAATTGACTCCAGAGAATGGTAGAGGACAGGAAGGCCTGGAGGAACATTGTCCATGGGGTCACGATTGGTCAGACACGACTTCACAACTAACAACAACAACAATCTAAAAGGACTTAAATGTCACATCTTGTAGAATAATATATATTTAAACAGTATCATTTAAAAACCTTGATGTGTGTAGTTTTAATATTTTAATTATTCTTACTACTCTTATTGATAACTTGTAAGCCACCCAGAGTCACCTTATAGGAAAGATGGGTGGCAGAAAGAAGGGAGGAAGATGGATGGATGGAAAGAAGGAAGGAAGGAAGCAGAAGGATGTGAGGGAGGGAAGGAGGAAGGAAGGAAGGAAGGAATCAAGCAAGCAGAAGGATGTGGGGGAGGGAGGGAGAGAGGAAGGAAGGAAGGAGCACTGACAACTGTCATAACGTTCAGATAATGGTTTGCCTGACTCAATTTGAGACCACAATACCTATTTATACCTGACAGTTGAAACAACATAAGAAATTGTGCATAATATCACCTGATGCTACCTATAAAATTTAGACTTGCTAAAAATTCCAGCTTGTTGAAACCTTGCCAGGCTACACTTACCTCCACATTTCCTTCTTCCTTGTCTTTCCCTAAATTCTGAATTTTAAAGGGCTTGATTTGATAGTTCTGATGTCTCTTCGAGCCTGCTGTTTTTGTCTTGTGCTTGCTTCACAAAAGTGATTTTTTTTTTTAATGGATGAAAGTGCTCCACTTGTTTTGTTTGGCCTAGGAAGCCATCTGGCCCAATAAAGATGTTATAATTAAATATATCAGGCGTTTCCCACAGGATCCTGATCTCAACCTGTTTGGGGCTTAAAAGGCTAACAGCTTTTTAACAATAAATAGCAATTTGAGCATGTGTGGCTGGCAGTTTAGTGTGCTGCTTGTTTTCTTAAAGATCCTATTGATTTTTTACTGAACGTAATTCACAGAATAGCCATGATTCACTACAAAGACATGACAGATCACCACAAATTCATGCAATCTAGAGAATTAGTTATAT
Source organism: Natrix helvetica (assembly GCF_964273705.1). NCBI lineage: Eukaryota > Metazoa > Chordata > Lepidosauria > Squamata > Natricidae > Natrix > Natrix helvetica. Next base: position 7,796,938 of record NC_138549.1, on the reverse strand, counting down.
CTATCTATCTATCTATCTATCTATCTATCTATCTATCTATCTATCTATCTATCTATCATCTATCTATCTATCTATCTATCTATCTATCATCTATCTATCTATCTATCTATCTATCTATCATGTCTGTATCATCTGTCAGTCTGTCTATCTATCATCTGTTTATCCATCCATCCATATACAATACAATAGCAGAGTTGGAAAGGACCTTGGAGGTCTTCTAGTCCAACCCCCTGCCTAGGCAGGAAACCCTATAACCGTTTCAGACAAATGACTATCCAACATCTTCTTAAAGACTTCCAGTGTTGGGGCATTCACAACTTCTGGAGGCAATCTGTTCCACTGATTAATTGTTCTAACTGTCAGGAAATTTCTCCTCAGTTCTAAGTTGCTTCTCCACTTGATTAGTTTCCATCCATTGTTCCTTGTCCTGCCCTCAGGTGCCTTGGAAAATAGTTTGACTCCCTCTTCTTTGTGGCAACCTCTGAGATATTGGAATAATGCTATCATGTCTCCCCTAGTCCTTCTTTCTCTTAAGCTAAACATACCCAGTTCCTGCAACCGTTCTTCATATGTTTTAGTCTCCAGTCCCCTAATCCTCTTTGTTGCTCTTCTCTGCACTCTTTCTAGAGTCTCCACATCTTTTTTACATCGTGGCGACCAGAACTGAATGCAGTATTCCAAGTGTGGCCTTACCAAGGCATTATAAAGTGCTATTAACCCTTCACGTGATCTTGATTCTATCCCTCTGTTGATGCAGCCTAGAACTGTCTTGGATTTTTGGGCAGCTGCTGCACACGGCTGGCTCATATTTAAATGGTTGTCCACTAGATCTATCATCTATCTATTCTATCTACCTTCCATCAATATATTATATGAGCTGTAGTGGTGCAGTGGTTAGAGTGCAGTACCTCATGCTACTTCTGCTGACTGCCAGCTGCCTGCAACTTGGCAGTTGAAATCTCACCAGGCTCAAGGCTGACTCAGCCTTACATCCTTCCGAGGTGGGTAAAACAAGGACCCAAATTGTTGGGGAAAAGATGCTGACTCTCTAAACCGCTTAGAGAGGGCTGTAAAGCAGCATATAAGTCTAAGTGACATTGGTATTATACATCACCAGTTTGTTTGTTCTAACCACGCCACTACAAGGTTGGCAGGTGTCTTAATTTAGCAAGGGTGCATAATTGAGCACTGGAGCCACGTTCTATGGGCATGACACATCCTACAATATGGTTAAGAGAATGAGTATGTACACTGATACCTAATGTATGTTCCTATTTAGCAAGCTGTTATTAGTAAAATCTTAATACTACTATGCAATAAGAATGTTATACCCATGCGGCAATGGTTTATTGAATCATCAATCTAATGAAATGGAGATAGTTGGATTATCCTACTTATCACCACCTGCTGATTGGCTCATTTGCAGAAATCTGTTACACATGTAGGTTATGTGCAGATTTGTCTAGCAAGTAGATAAATAGAATATTTGAGAAACATGCTTCATCCAGGCAAGATTGCCTTCAGCTCTTCCACACATTGTACACCAACTGGACCTAAGCATGTATATTTATTCTGATTTTAAAGCAGCTAAACAAAGTTTCTCATTTAATACTTTTTAAAAATTTTTAAAAATACCATATTTTGAATGGCAGATTGGCTATTAACTATGGTGTTAATATATATATATATATATATATATATATATATATATATATATATATATATATATATATATATATATATATATATATATATATATATATATATATATATATATATATATATATATATATATTCACGGGTGTAGGTAGGTGTGTGTGTGTGTGTGTGCGTGTATGCGTATGTGCTGATAAATAAATAAAGGGAGACTAGTATAGATCTATTTCAAGCTATTTAGCTCTCATCAGCTAGCCATACTCTTACTGGGATTAGAACCTGGGCTGTATTGCATATTAGGCAGGAGTCTTAGCCACAAAGCCATAGGCTCTCCTCCTTATCAGCTGAGCCAGGGAAATAGGTATGTATTTGTGTTACAACCCCTGGTATGGCCAAATATGGCTAGCTGATGAGAGCTAAATAGCTCGAAATGGATCTATACTAGTCTCCCTTTATTTTATCAGTTCTGTCCCTCGCTTCAGCCTATCCCACCTTCATCGCTAGTATTCTGTAGAGAGAACCAGGCAGACAATGACTGAGGCAAGGAAGGCTTCTGTAACACAAGCCTTATATACACAAGCTGTCAAATGGGGCAGCCAATCGCTGCGCACCAATCTTCCCGCTCTGGCTGCACACTTTAGCCAATTAGGGGAGTCCGTGCGTGGGCATGTCCTTGAAGCGAGGGACATAACAAGTTCACTCGAACTGGTAACAGAAATCACAGGTGGCCCCATCCTGGGTGTATGCCATCCTATTTAGGCACATTTTTGAGGCTGGGCAAATGCGCGTAAAATGCGCATGAAGAAAGCGCATGCGTGGAAGGCCAGGTGCATGCATGGCAAACCGGTGGTTCTAAAATGTGAAACCCACTGCTGCAGGGATGCCAAACTGCATATATATATGGATGGATGCCTGGATGGCTCCTAGGGTGAACCGATAGACAGAAAAGGGAAGCAGTGTGCCCCCTCCCATATTTGGGCATACCAGGGGTTGTGACACAATACATACCTATTTCCCTGGCTCAGCTGATAAGGAGGAGAGCCTGTGGCTTAGTGGCTAAGACTCCTGCCTGATATGTAATACAGCCCAGGTTCAATTCCCAGTAAGTGTATGGCTAGCTGATGAGAGCTAAAAAGTTTGGAATAGATCTATACTAGTCTCCCTTTATGTAACAAGCAACATTAAAAAAATGGCTTTCTGCCTGGATGGTTCCTAAGGTGAGCTGATGGACAGAAAAGGGAAGCAGTATGCCCCTTCCCATATTTGGGCATACCAGGGGTTGTGACACTATATATATATATATATATATATATATATATATATATATATATATGTGTGTGTGTGTGTGTGTGTGTGTGTGTGTGTGTGTGTGTGTGTGTTACAACCCCTGGTATGCCCAAATATGGGAGGGAGCTCACTACTCCCCCTTTCTGTCCTTTGGCTCATTACAGAAGACCATCCAGGCAGAAAACCATATTTTTATTTTTAATGTTGCCTTTGCTATGTTTGTGTTGTATTTGTGCTGATAAATAAATAAAGGGAGACTAGTATAGATCTATTTCAAGCTATTTAGCTCTCATCAGCTAGCCATACCCTTACTGGGATTTGAACCTGGGCTGTATTACATACTAGGCAGAAGTGTTAGCCACTAAGCCACAGGCTCTTCTCCTTATCAGCTGAGCCAGGGAAATAGGTATGTATTTGTGTAAATATATATATATATTGTAAGTAAGTGAACACATGAATGAATACATGAAAGATGAATAAATCTCCAGAGCTACTTGGCTTGCTGTTGTTGAACAGATATTCTACATGGATCATATTCTTGACATATCAACATGCTGATAGATCAACATGAAGAATTCGGGCAGTAACTTGTGGCTGACATTTTTAAAAGTTCACTATGCGCATATAACTGGCGCTTCACTGTGTTTTCTTCTCTTCTCTCTTGTTGTCTGGACCAGATGATTGAGCTTTCCAGGAGGGCAGTGAAGCCACAAACTGATTAAAAGTTTTCTTTTCTTTTCTGGGCTTTTTTTAATATATTGAGAAATAAAACATGTTAAATGGCAACCCTTCATATCAAGGCACCACCGCGGGTAGCACAGTGCCTGTCCCCTTCCTCCAGTGATTTAATCTGCCATGCACATTAGAAATATCATCCTTCATGTCAGAGGCAAATCCATTATACTGTATCCAGAGGACAAAAGGGAATTGCAGGGGCCTCTAAAAACTCACTCACCGTTCTAATTATATTTTCCAGTTTCTCAATGGTTTAAAAGCCCAGTTCTTATATGTAAATTGATGGGCATGTGTCTGCTAAATTTGTCATTCCCCCGTTTGGTTTTCAAAATGTCAACAGATGCTAAGGAGAAAAAAAAAACAGTCAGAGAAGTCAATGGACGTCAATGCATAGAAAAATTAGAGAAAAGACTAAAACATTGTGACATTTTAATATTTTTATACAGCTCGGTTTATGTTGTCTTCCTCGCTTGATATTTGGCAGGGGTTTGCAATGACATTTTACAGGGTGGGGAGTGGGGGAATTAAATTTTTCCAAATTCAACAACATGAAATTTAAACCAAAGAGTATAAATAGAAAGCACCTTTCAAACAATCTCAAGAAATTAGTGTTTCTATTTCAGGACTGAAATACACTGGAAGATGTTAGGAAAAAAATAATTTCATTTAGCCACATAGAAATTAAGTATATTTTAATAGAAACACTGTTCAGTCTAGCAATTCCAATGTGAAACATGAGTATGGGATAGCAACCCAGATTACATTCTGGAGGGGCACAAATATATATGTCCGACCTCGGGCTGCCATTCAGGGAGGAGCCCATCCGTTGCCCCACCTGCTCGGCCATGCTGACACACCACCAATGTTGATGTGTTGATGTTGACTCTCTGCTGTCGGTGGAGCCTGTAGCCTCTGCATGGGGCTCTGCATGGCTTCCAGTGGTGGGTTCCAGATCCCGTTGCAACCGGTATGGTGTAACGGGGCCCGGCATCTCCCACATGCACAGCCACAGCACGCGCATGCATCCTTACCTCCGCGATGCCTCCACAACGCTCCAGCTGCTCGGCGGAGCATCGCACAGGGGCCATACACTCCATGCACGTGCACGGAAGCCTCAAAGAGTTGAAATACAGGTAAGCAGCTCGGGCGGGTGGGTGGGCCTTCTGGAGCACCGTACCGGAACGCTACCTGATGCTCCCGGCAGGAACCGGTACACTTGTACTGGGATATACTGCCTGCAAACCACCCCTGATGGCTTCCCTCACTACTCTGCAGGGATGCCTCCTGAACAACAGCTGCACTTCAGAGCCTACTCTGAAGTAACTCTTCTGCTCGGTTGCACCTGCCTACTCAGAAGTAACTTTTCCAGTCGGGTTTAATTGCCTACTCTGACGTAATTTCTGCTCGGATGCAGCTGACCAGGAAGGAGGCTATAATGACACTGAGTGGGGTTGTGGCTGAGGGTGGTTGTGGGTCATCTTGCACATCTACTAACTTGGTTTGTCACGCAGACAAAAAGACTTATGTTTGTTGATTTTCAATACAGGTTGCAAATTAGGCAAAATACAATTTGAATCTATTTGAATATTGCCTTGATTTAACTTTGCTGTTCAATTTGAGTTGGATTTCTGAAATCAATATGCCAAATTGGTCTATGAATCAATTCCAAAAAACCGGTCAGATTGTGAAAAATAAGTGATGAAAAACATGTGAATTGATCCAGAAGTATCTGATTTGGCGGGTCAGTCCAATTTGTTTTGGAGGTTTGACTGAAACGCTTTTGAACCGGCTCCTCGAACTAAATATGTGGACTCCAGGCCTTTGTGAGAGAAAAAATAAACACTGACATACAGAATGGATGATTGACTACTGTATGTACCTGCTGAGGGTTTGTAGGGGTTCAGGAGAACCTCAAACTAAGATTCTGTGCAGTTCAGAGAACCCCCGAATCCCACTCCTGGCTGGCTCCACCCACCACACCTTTCCCCTCACGGAAGTCCCCATGCGACCCATTTTGGATGCAGGTAAGTGCAGGGCGCATGTTGAGACTTGGGGAGGGCGAAAAACGGGCCTCCTGGAAATTCAGGAAGGCCAGAAATGGGCCTGTTTCTGGACTCGAGGGCCTCGGAGCTTGGGGAGGCCATTTTCACCCTTCCGGAGGCTCAAGGAAAGCCTCCTGAGCCTGGGAGGGCAAAAATGCTACCCCACTGTGGTGCAGGAGGCCAACTAGGCCATGCCTACCATGGCCACACCCACCCAGCAACCAGGCAAAGAATCCTTTGCTAAAAATTTTGAAGCCCACCCCTGGTATCTACCATCAATTTGATTTCAACTCATCTAAATATAAAATTAGGAGGACGAGGTCAAAAGGATCTTCCCTGTGTATATAAATTGAGATAAGGGAATAATAAAACTCTCTTTCAACTACCTTTGGACGCTCAATTTTATTCCTAACACAGAAAATTAGAGTGAACTATAGCAGTTTTTTTTTTAAAAAAACAGCAGGACAGGAAAACAGCCTGCAGTATATTTGAAGAAGACTGATCTCTGTTAACAGACAAGCAGAAATATCCTTCCACCACTAAACGTGAAATATCCTTCAACTTCTAAGCATGAATTTACTGGAATACTTAAACCTCTATATTAATGTTTTTCTGGAGCTTGTATTTTGCAAAAAAAAATTGATTAACTGCAAAGATCAACCCTCAAGTGAATCTGGCTGAAGCCATCTTGGAGGCTTCAGAGTTGCCACACTACAGAGGAAGGGAGCAAATAGTTAGACAGGGTTGGCTAGCCAAAACAATATTTTTTTCCTGTGAGAACCAAGGGCATTCTCACAGGTGGCTGGCCAGAGGACGAGCAAAGTAATCAAGCAACTGGCCAGCAACTGGATTGGACAGTGTGAGCAGTGACTTGGGGGAAAGGGGAAACTTTTACTTTTTAATTAGGTGAAAACCGTGGGAACTTTCAAAGTCGGCTTTCACCAGTTGTGCCAACAGGATGTATCCAATGAATTGTGTTTTGAGGAACTTGCCTGCCTCAGAGTTCTCCTTTCTATGGGTACATTACTTGCAATGCTGATAGCAAAGTCACATTCAATTGTTAAACTAAAAAGAAGGAAGAAGAAGGGGAAGAAGAAGAGGAGGAGGAGGAGGAGGAGGAGGAGGAAGAGGAGAAAGAAGAGAAGGAAAAGGAGCCTGGTCTGTAAACAGTAGTTCTCACCATATGCATAAAACTTTCTTCTGAATGTCATCTCCAAGATCTTCCCTTTTTAGCAACTACCACACAATGTCTATAACCGGAACAGTGCCAAATGGAGAACATAACCAGCCCAATTGTAGCCACATTCATGGCATTAAAAGTTCAAGTGAGTGACAGCTCTGTACTCATTCTTGCCTGGATGTCATAGCACAAGGTTAGATACAGTGGCAACTCTTGCTTTTATTATTTCCTTGAATCATCATTCTGGACAGTCAAATAAGCAAAGCAGATGAAACTGTTGTCATCCTGCCAAGACTCTCACAGCGAAGATAAGAAGAGTCTAAACATAGTAGAAGAAGCTCGGATGCTTTGTTTTCAGGGACATTTTTCTCCCCAGGATTGCTTATGCTTATGTATATTAGTACCTTACAATTAGTCCATCAAGCAACAGGGCAATTAATTAAATATGATTAATTAATTATACACAAGACCCAGTTTGGCATTCATGGAACCCAAATAGGTCTTCCTGGTGAGGATTAGAAAACTTGTTTCGCTTAAAGTTCAAAGAATGGCAGGGTAGAATCTTACCACCGGTTTGCCACGCAATGAAAATGTGAGCGTGAGAGCCTTCCACACATGCACACAGCCTTCCGTGCATGTGCTTTGCTCGCATCTGTAGCTTGCATATATTTGCGTGGCTTAGAAAACATGGCCAAATAGGACAGCATAGTGCCAAGCCAGGATGCCATCCTCAGATCGCCGCTACTGGTTGACCTGAACCAGTCCGAACCAGCTGAATACCACCACTGGTAGAACTGAAACATTAACAATTCTTCTAAATGCCTGTATCCTGCAGAATTTTTAAAAAGCTCCTACTGTTTTTACTCAAATCTTCATTGCCTCATAATAGGGCTTTTTCTCTACTCAGTTACATGACAGTCTAATTGATCCCAAAGCCCTTGTTAGTTTTTGTCTTCTCCAGTACAAGGAGAGCAAGATACTAACAAGACGGGAGACATGTCAGCTGGATCAACGTCTAGATCAAATCGAGCCCGTGTATCACACTGCAAAGAGACAATAATATTAAATATGTGGCATATATAAATGAGCCACGATGGCACAGAGGTTAGAATGGAGTACTGCAGGTTTCTTCTGCTGACTGCCGATTGCCAACATTTTAGCACTTCGAATGTCACTTGTTCAAGGTTGACACAGCCTTGTAATTTCATTTTAATGTATGTTGATTAGTACACTACACTACTTCTATTCTACTCTACTTCTGTTCTATTCTATTCTATTCCATTCCATTCCATTCTATCTTTTAAAAAAAGAAGGACTAGGATTTAAGCCTGCCAATTGTTTGACATTCTGTTAATGTAGCCTTTCAAGAAAGTAGAATTCACTCACCTAGTCTTGTTTTACTCCTACTCTACCTGGGAGTGCTAAGAGTTCCAAAATAAAAAATAAATAAATTTCTAGCTGGTTTCCATAATACAAATTGGATGAGGGAAATATTTTATCCTTCAAACCCCAGGCAGGACATTATACCATGCAAGCTTTAAAATGTTTCATTCCTCATCATTTCCACCTCCAGTGAATGCAGCCTACACCAAGGCAGCTGGGATATAACCCAAAATTAAGGCTAATGAAAAAAGTCTGCTGGATTATGGAATATTTGCAAATAATACAATCAAGCAAAAGAGAAGTAAGATCACCAGTATATTATAGTTCTCGAGTTGCAGATAATGAAAAACAAAAATCCTAATTGCATTGCATTTCTTACCGCTGATTTGCTCATTGCCTCCATCTGACAGTAATGAGTTCTGCTTGTTTGACTTATTCCTTGAGTAATCTGGCACTTTTCATTAACCAGCTTCCAAGTTATGCTAATTATTAACAGGACCTATTACACTGAATATTATAATTTGCCTTTAAATTAATAATACACAATCTCATATGCGGAGAAAGGAGCAAAATAGCATGAAGATCTAAATAGAATATTAAATGCATTGAGTTCGCTGGCATGGTACTGTTTCTTTTTCTTTTTTTAATAAGAAAAACTTTTCCCCTATAAGCATCTTCTTGAACAAATCCCAAATGTTCAAACTGAATTTAAAGAACCCCCCAAAAAGCACAGCCTTCACATAAAAAAGTAAATATATGCTTGAGTCAGTGTTGAAATGCACATTTTTTTTTTACTACTGGTTCTGTGGGCATGGCTTGGTGGGCATGGCAGGGGAAGGATACTGCAAAATCCCCATTTCCCCCCTCCCCACTCCTGGGGGAAAGATATTGCAAAATCTCAATTCCCACTCCACTCTGGGACCAGCCAGAGGTGGCATTTGCCAGTTCTCTGAACTACTCAAAATTTCTGCTACCGGTTCTCCAGAACCTGTCAGAACCTGCTGGATTTCACCCCTGGCTTGAGTGTGGTTCAAGATTTCATAGACATCTGTAGATCTATGGATCTAAGGAATGTTGTGACACTGAATGAAACTAAACAAAGCCTAAACTTTGTTCAACACATATATGAAGCCGCTGGGTGAGATCATCCGTGGTTTCGGGGTGGGATACCATCTGTACGCTGATGATACTCAGCTGTACTTTTCCACCCCGAACCACCCCAACGAGGCCATCGAAGTGATGTCCCGGTGTGTGGAAGCCGTACGGATCTGGATGGATGACAACCGACTCAAGCTCAACCCCTCCAAGACGGAGTGGCTGTGGGTACCAGCTCCCCGGTTCAGCCAATTAATTCCATCATTGGCCATTGGGGGCATTCAACTTGCCCCCGTGGAGCGGGCGTGCAATTTGGGCGTCCTCCTGGATGCCCGGCTGTCCATGGATGACCATGTGACAGCCGTGGCAAGGGGGGCGTTCCACCAGGTTCGCCTGGTGCGCCAATTGCGCCCCCTACTGGACCGGGATGCCTTACGCACAGTCACTCATGCGCTGGTGACGTCTCGCTTGGACTACTGTAACGCTCTCTACATGGGGCTTCCCTTGAAATGCACCCGGAGGCTACAGTTGGTCCAGAACGCAGCCGCGCGGGTAATTATGGGGAGTACTAGGTACTCCCATGTGACACCGTTCCTGCGTGAGCTGCACTGGCTTCCTGTGGTCTATCAGGTGCGTTTCAAGGTTTTGATAACAATCTTTAAAGCGCTCCATGGCTCAGGACCTAGTTACTTGCGGGATCGTATTCTGCCCCATACATCCCTGCGACCAATCCGCTCGCACAGAGAGGGCCTCCTCCAGGTGCCGTCCACTAGACAGTGTCGGGGGGCAGCGCCTAGGAGTAGAGCCTTCTCTGTGGCGGGCCCAGCCCTGTGGAATGACCTCCCTCCGGATATTAGGAATACCTCTGACCTCCGCTCCTTTCGTATTAAGCTTAAGACCCACCTATTCCAAGTAGCTGGCCTGGCTCAACTTTGATCTAACCATATCGCTCCTGACGGGTTTTTAATTGGGTATTTTAATTATATTTAATTATCTAGGGGTTTTAAATACTGTATTCTAATTGTTTTTTATTCATCAGCCGACCTCCTCCTTGTGTATGTCTCGGTATATGTCTCTGTTATATGTTTGTTTTGTCCACATATTTATTTCATATGTTTCATTGTACGCCGCCCCGAGTCCTTCGGGAGAGGGTGCGGCTAAGAAATAAATATTTATTATTATTATTATTATTAAACATCACCATCCTTCCAGAAAACAAGGCTGAACTGTGGTTATCATGGACCAAAAACAATACACCCAAAAAGCCAAATAATTACTGTAGGAGGAAAAAACCTACATCTCAGCTAACACCAACTCAATACTGTAACTGGACAACTTGCTAAAGAGTACTTCAGAACTTCAGGGACTTTAATGCAGTGTCCAGAAACAATAGTATGCCCACCAGCAGAGGGTTTCACATTTTGTTACTACTCGTTTCTGCGCATGCGTTTTGCTCATGTGTGTGCCTTCTGCGCATGTGCCCGGTCCCAAAACTGTGCCTAATTGGACAGAATAGAGCTGGGGTGGGTGGGCAGGCCCTCCCCCAATTTCCACGACTGGTCCAGGCGAACTGGTCCAAAATGGCTGAAGGCCACTTCTGACTCACACTCATACAACCAAAAATATGGACCCAGTATGTAGGCAACACATTCCTCATAATAAAAAGAAGACAAATGAAACAATCAATATTTTAAGAAAGCCAAAACCCCAGCAGCACAAGAAGAAAACAAGAGCAGGAGTTATTTACAGTATAAAGTACAAGGACTGTAATATGTAGGACAAACAGGCAGAAGACCAGCAGCGCACATCCGTCAACACCAACTAGGACTCAGAAGACACAATGAAGTCTCTTTATCTCACAACACATGGACAGACTCAACCAAAGTTTCAACTGGGAAACTGTGAGCATCCTAGACTAAGCTAAATTCAAAAACATTAGGGAATTCCTGGAAGCTTTGCATTCAGACAAATTAGCCATCAGTAGACACATAGACATAAACCATATTTACACATCATTTGAAATGGACAATTAGAAAAATAAAAAATAAAGACCAGAACATAACTTCTCCAGCAGCCAACCCTCAGATAAGCAAGGAGACTCAGAAAGCACCAAGGTCTCCCCAGTTCAATTCTGAGCTACACAAATTCTCTTCTATAGGAAATCCTAAATAAGCTCAGCTGCTTAACCTTCGATCTCAAACAAGGGATTACATCCTGCAGAGTCAATAAGATTTTACCATCCTTTGGGGAAGCTTGCTCAGATTGGAAAATTAAGCTTATGACAATACTAATAATAAAAAAATACAACCTATGTAAAAAAAAATCCTTTACCCCCTAGTTTTCATCTATTACAATCAAGTCTTCAATGATAGCGAGATCTAAAACCTGTAGGCCATGTATAAAGTATTACAAAAGAACAATTACTTTAAGCCTGTTATTGTAAGGTCTATAAATTGTGAGCTCTCTCCCATAGTTTTTATATGGCCTGATAACGAAGCGGAAGGGATTTAATGGATAACTAATACCAAGACTTCCCTGCTATTTCAGATTTGTGGTAGGTGCTGATGTATAATGAACTTGGCAGTTTAATGACAGAAAAGGGAGTTGGCAGAAGCCGCCTCACAATGTTTGCCACCTGAGAAAAGATGGTGTGTAATTGTTCAGTCAGACGTCATCAATATAATTTGATCTATCAATAGAATAGAATGGAATGGAATGGAATGGAAGGGAAGGGAAGGGAAGGGAATAGAATAGAATAGAATAGAATAGAATAGAATAGAATAGAATAGAATAGAATAGAATAGAATCAGAATTGGAAGGGACCTTGGAGGTCTTCTAGTTCAATCCCCTGCTCAGGCAGGAAACCCTATATCATTTCAGAAAAATGTTTGTCCAATCTTTTGGAGACTTTTGGAGACAAATTGCTCCACTGGTTAATTGTCCTGTCAGGAAATTTCTCCTTAGTTCTAAATTGCTTCTCTCCTTGATTAGTTTTCATCCATTGCTTCTTGTTCTACCCTCAGGTACTTTGGAAAATAGTTTGACTCCCTCTTCTTTGTGGCAAGCCCTAAGATATCAGAACACTGCTATCATGTCACCCCTAGTCCTTCTTTTTATTAAACTAGACAAACCCAGTTCCAGCAAATGTTTGTCCAATCTTTTGAAGACTTTTGGAGACAAATTGCTCCACTGGTTAATTGTCCTGTCAGGAAATTTCTCCTTAGTTGCTTCTCTCTAAATTCCTTCTCTCCTTGATTAGTTTTCATCCGTTGCTTCTTGTTCTGCTCTCAGCTGCTTTGGAGAGACCCCCTCATCTTTGTGGCAATCCCTAAGATATCAGAACACTGCTATCATGTCACCTCTGTCCTTCTTTTTATTAAACTAGACATACCCAGTTCCAGCAACTGTTCTTTGTATGTTTTAACCTCCAGTCCCCTAATCATCTTTGTTGCTCTTCTCTGCTCATTCTAAAGTCTCGATATCATTTTCTACATCATGGCAATCAAAATTGGATGCAATATTCCAAGTGTGGCTCTACCAAGGCATTATAAAGTGGTATTAACACTTCACGTGATCTTGATTCTATCCCTCTGTTGATGCAGCCTAGAACTGTGTTGGCTTTTTTGGCAGCTGCTGCACACGGCTGGCTCATATTTAAATGGTTGTCCACTAGGACTCCAAGATCCCTCTCACAGTTATTTCTATTGAGTAAGGTACCATCTCTACTGTACTTGTGCATTTATATACGCAGATATACTGTATCTGTTGCCTTCTCATAGATCTTCAAAATGCTTTGCTTCCATCCAAAGTTCCCTATTTCACCTACTTCAACTATGTTAAGAAGTGTGGATGACATTTCATATATACAGAATTGAGACCCATAGGCGTAGTACTTGAACATTTCTATTTTTATGCCTTTCTGGTAGTATCAGAAGTTGGTTGACATTGTCAAGTGTTGACAACTAAGAGTTGCGTGTCAGGTTACAAGTTCTTTAATTATATTTCCAATTTAGGAATGATTCTCAAAATAGCATACAAAGGATCAGAGAAACAACAGTGACTCTTTTCACAACGCTGTATTACAATGTTGGCGGGATTTGCAACACATTGAAACAGAAGGTTCATAATCAAACAGGAAAATAAGAAGACGTGACCCTACAAATTATCAGTCTTCCCACATTTATGTGGATATAACTTAACTTCTTTACCTGTCAGGGTAGGCTGAAAGGGTTATTTGCTAATTAAAGACTTTCTGAAAGAATTCAGAATAAGGGTTTTTTTTAAAAAAGAAATGAAAATAACTACCCGTAATTTAAATGCATTTCAAAATGACTGTATGTTAAACTGTATATCTTTTAAGGACGTGAGTTTAAAAAAATCATAAAAATGCATGTATAAGACAGAAACAAGTCAACGTTTTCTTTGAAAGTTTGTTTCTAAGAAAACAAACAAGTTTTCTTATGCAAGAGATTGATTTTGTGGGGGGAAAAACCTGAAATGTTCTCACCAAATCACTTGCTTTTGTTCCCCTAAAAGGTAAAGGTTCCCCTCACACATATGTGCTAATCGTTCTTGACTCTAGGGGGTGGTGCTCATCTCCATTTCAAAGCCGAAGAGCCAGCGCTGTCCGAAGACGTCTCCGTGCTCATGTGGCTGGCATGACTAAACGCCAAAGGCACACAGAATGCCGTTACTTTCCCACCAAAGGTGGTTCCCATTTTTCTACTTGCACTTTTACATGCTTTCAAACTGCTAGGTTAGCAGAGGCAGGGACAAGTAATGGGAACTCACTCTGTTACACGGCGCTAGGGATTCGAACCTCTGAACTGCCCACCTTTCTGATTGGCAAGCTCAGCATCTTAGCCACTGAGCGTCCCTTACACAGCTATATAAATATAATAATTCAATATATTTCCCAGTTTTGCTAAAGGTGCCTGCATTCCTACTTAATGCTAGCAGAAAAGGAATCAAATGTGGAATAAATAGTTGACATTGAGCGGGGGAAAAAAACCCATTTCTCAGACAAATTCCAAGCATTCTTTCATTCATTATTTCACTCGCTCGGTCCCATGACAAAAACAAACCTTAGCTTAGAAATACATTATCTGACTGAAGGCAATTTTGCAAAGGAAGAATATTATTTTTTATTAGGTCTTGTTCCTGGAGGCATGATTCATAAATGGATTCCTTTTTTTCCCCCTTCTTTCTTCCCTCCCTCTTTTGTTACTTATGGGATTGGCTTGTTGAGGTGACATCCACTCAAAGCAATCTTCTGACTTCTCTTCCCATCGGGAAGAGCCATTTCAACCCAGTCACCTTAGATGTGTCAAGTTAAATACTTCTGAGCTGTGTATCTGAGTTCCATGTCAACGCTCTCCTTGAAAAATGGGCCCAAGGGAAAGTAAACCTATCACCGGCTTTCTTGTTCTACTGTAAAAACAATCATGACTGAATAATAGGGGTGACATTGACCAACCAGCTCTCTCTTTTTTCCTTACCTAGATGGCAGGTTTAGCTAAAGAGACTGTTTCCTCTTTAGAGTTTTCTGAACTTCATTTTATATATATAAATATAAATATAAATATATATATATATATATATACACACACACACACACACACACACACACACACACACACACACACACACACACACACACACACACACACACACACACACACACACACACACACACACACACACACATATATATATATATATATATATATATATATATATATATATATATATATATATATATATATACATAGCTCCACCATGCCTCCCGCCAGCCAGCTGGTCTTCGGGTCTCTGCCGCGCATGTGGGGGGAAACACACAGGGAACATAAGTCCGCATGCACAGGGGAATGCTCACAGGGTGAGGGGTGCATGGGGGAGTCCGAGTACGTATTGCATTATGGGTGTGGGTGTGCAACTGTGTTGTTGTGTGCACAGACACGCTTTCAGTACACAACGACAAAAATATTAGCCATCATTGTTCTAGACAGAACCTCATCAAAATATGTCATTTGAAGTCAAGTTGCGCCAAACAAAGGCTACCCTACTTGGACCATGTTGTGTGAACTGACTCACTCGAAAAGTCAACCGTGCTGGGAAGGGTCAGCAGAAAAAGGAGAAAGGGCTGCCCTTTGTTCCTGTTGACTGGATGCCACAAGGTTGACATCAGGAGGAACATGGTAGATCTGAAGGAGGCAGTGCAAGACAGAGGAGCATGGCAAATGCTGACCCAAGGCATGGCCAAGAGTCAGAAATGACTGAATGATTGGTGATGAGGATGATGTTTTGATAAGCAAAGATAGATATAGATTGTCAAAGTTAGAAGGGACCTTGTAGGTCATCTAGTCCAACCTCCTCCCCCCCCCCAATCCAAACAGACCGTGCACCATTTTTGACAGATTGCAGTCCAGTCTCTTCTGTTCCATTGGTTGATTGCTCTCACTGTCAGAAAATTTCTCCTTATTTCCAGGTTGAATCTCTCCTTGATCAGTTTCCATCCATTATTCCTTGGCAATATAGTTCAACAGCCTCAATTCTTTGGTGCTCAACCTTTCTTATGTTCCAACTTTCCCATTCAGTAATGCCATAGAAACATAGGAAAGTGGGTTTTTAGTTTAGCTTTCTTTTCTTTTCGGTCCTTGTCAAATTAAATCCCTGGAACGTCTTCACTGACAGGTAGAGGTTCTGAACATTTCAGATTATAATGTTTTTAGCCTTTTTCAAGATGCCCAGACTTGAATCTGGGGGCCCAGAACAGAGACAATTTCCTACTGTCTTCAGACCTTGATGCCTGACCTAGTCTCAGCCCTCAGACAGACATCGAAGTCAAACAAACAACAGAAGTGATGGGAATGAAGAAACCTTTTCTCATGTGTTAATTGACTCTGTGTGTGTCTGGCAACAGCACTTGGGTTTTGCAAGCTAAAGAAAATATTTGTCATCCCAAGAATAGCTCACAAGACAAACTGTCAAATCTGTTAAGCCCTTCACGTTACTGTCAAATATGTCTTTGGATCCCCTTCAATTTTTTTCCCCTGAAATGTTTTCTCACTGGCATTTATCTAACATTAGTCTTCATTATATCTCCAAGTGCTGACACCAAATCAAAGCTGTTGACATCAATGCATCCCTTAAAAGGATATATGATTCCATAAAGCTTGTTCCATTGTTCCTCAAGGTGAGCATAGATTTCATGGAAGCAGATATCCTCATAACTAGGGGTTCAATTTGAGATAAAGTCTTCTGCCGCATTTTATCGCAACAATGTCACTCAAGTATAATAGCAATAATCCATGTAAAATATACCGAAGGCACAACATTGGCAAAATGTATTATTCTATCAAAATGTCTATGTCTGGATACTTACTAAACCAGTTTCCATGGGTGAAGACTCATTTAGCAAAGATTACAATGTGGGGGAAAAAATAGTTATAACATTTTGTTTGGAGAAATCTAAGTCCAATATTCCTTTTGGATGAACACTGCAAAGCATAGAATAACACTAAGAAATAGTCCAAAAAATGACGTTGGAGACTTGAAATAAAAGAGAAATCCCTTGTTTATTAGAAATAGCTTCTTATTACAATCTAGCTATATCTATATATCGATCTCTATATGTCTCTATGTCTCTATCTCTATCATCTATCTATCTATCTAAGTATAATCTTTATTACTTAAATACAACGAAATCTATCTATCTATCTATCTATCTATCTATCTATCTATCTATCTATCTATCTATCTATCTATCTATCTATCTATCATCCATCATCTATCTATCATCTATCTATCTATCTATCTATCTATCTATCTATCTATCTATCTATCTATCTATCTATCTATCTATCTATCTGCCTACCTACCTACCTACCTACCTACCTACCTACCTACCTACCTACCTACCTATCTATCTATCTATCTATCTATCTATCTATCTATCTATCTCTTTTAAAGAATGTGCAAACTACCAAATAATGGTACTTACATTCAGTGGTGGGATTTAAATAATTTAACAACCAGTTCTCTTCCCTAATGACCAGCTGGGTAGGCAGGGATCAATGGTCATGTGACTGGGTGGGCATGGTCAACTCAATGTCACTCATGTCGATGGGCGCTTCACCTTAGCTGTTACAATGTAATAAGGGTTAACCGGAAAGGCAGTTTCTGTAAGCAGGGCAATAAAGATGAGGCTAGAAACAACACCAGAATGTTTCCTTCCTGCCTTCCTTACAGGATTAGCCCTGTAAAGGGGGGGGGACCAAAAGGAGATTTCTTCCAACAACCAGTTTTCCGAGCTGCTTACAAAGTTAACAACTGGTTCTCCCAAATAGGTGCGAACTGGCTGAATCCCACCACTGCTTACATTCCATACTAATTAGATAATGATCAAAATGTTGGAATACAGAACCCCAAAGTACATGGAAGAAGAACTGCCAGATCCCCCCAAAAAACCTGATTTCAGGCAAGAGCACTTGAAATTCTTGGAAGGAAAATCCATCTTGTTGGGGTCCAAGCCAGGAATAAAATAAAATGGAGGCTGATTAGAAAGGAAGTTTAATAATGAACAGAACCAACAGCAGTTCTGTGTCAGCTGAACAACTGGTTTTTCTTGTACATGGGGTTTTATACAGTTCTTACAGCATTTGGCAATCTGGAGGCTTGTTCTCTGTGTTTTTATTGTCTAATTGGTTTCACTTGTTTTGCAAAGGCTCATGATGGGTCTTAAGTATGACTTCCTTAGTCCCAATCCTGTAAGGCATCTGTAATTGATTTTACCCTGTTATCTATTGCCTCTAGCTTGCCTTTCTTAATGAACCGGTATTGTTTCCACTTTTCTTAATGAATGGAGTCAAGATCATGTCCTACTCCTTTCCCATCTTAATTCCCAAAGGTGTTTGTGAATAGTTTGGCCTAGTCTTTCTGAATGGATTACCAAATCTGTATTTCTAAAAGCTGGCCTCCTGCTTGGGGGCAGGGAAACGGGCTGGTTTTTTGCCTCCCTTAAGGGTTTTTTTTTTTTCATTTCTCCTTTAGGGCAAATATTCTATCCTGCCTTTTTAACATCCCCCAAAATATTTCATTCTTCTAGGAAGGGGAAGTTTCCTACGCAATCATAGTAGAAATATCTCAACTCACATAACTAACTTCTAATGGGTAATGAATGAGACAAGGGAGTTCCAGAATGATTTTTTTTTAAAAAAATGACAATGTAGACTGTACTGTAACACCTTATCTACCCTGTTGAGAAATTTCTGTTGTGGCCAGGGAAGAGTAGAATATGTTAGAGTAGAAAATAAGTTCAAACCTGGAGAAGAAATGGACTTTCTGTCCCCTGATTTATTTCATTTACATGCAGAACATAGGATGATTTTTAAAAAGTAGAAATTGGAATTAAAATTGTGAGAAGAAGCACAAACAAGGTCATTTAGTATGTGTTGGTGACACCACCACTGTTGGTATCTTCAAGAATATGTTTGAAGACGAGACAAGGGACTTTCAGTGTCACGAATTAGACTCCCTTTGGAATAAGACAGATGTTTTTGCTTTCTTTTCTTCTATCATTTCAGTGGTGATGCCACTGTTGGTTTCAAAAATATGTTTCCAGATGACAAGAAGAGCCAGGCTGCTGTTCACTCCATAACCCTAAAATTAGGCCAACAGGGAATCCCAACCCAGTGCAAGTCTACGGGGAAGACTGAATGATCCAGAAACTTGACTGAATCTATCACTTGATTTGAAACTTCAGCAGATAAGCAGGAAAAAGAGAAAGGTCCGGAATTTAGACATCAGATAATTCAGGCCTTTCTGAATGCAAGGTGAGCAGGAGAAAGAATGACCAGTCTCAAGTTGGAGACTTTTATGTTTTTCCAAGAGAAGAGTGAGATCTTAGAACTTGTTTTTAAGCAGCTCAGATGTTGATGTGATTTCATTTGGGAGTTTGCTTCCATCTTTCAAACAATCTTGCTGATTGCCTTTACCCTTTGTTGTAGCTGCTGGTGTGTTTCTGGGCGAGCTAGACCCCCTGCTAGACACCGGTCTTTCATTATCTGAATTATATCTCACCTACTCAGGCTTATTATCTCTTAAAGCTGCCAGAGGTACCCAACTGCCTGCTGACTCCTTGTCTCTCCAAGCTGATGCAGGTGCCAGATTACCTGTGGCTTGCCAGGCTAAAAGTCTGAGTGAGCTGCTTCTTCACTCCAGGATGACTCTGAAGTTTCAGATAGGGCCCAACAGATTTAAGTCTTGTTTTCCTTTGAGACATCTATTACTCCATCGCCGAGTAGTAAGTTTTCATATTTTTGAATTTCTGGTTTCGAAGCAACGTCTTAACCACAAAACCACTGCACTAATGTGTGATCAATAGACCGATTTATTAATCTGATTGTGAGCCTGCCCAACTTCTTGCACCTCTGAGCAAATTTACAAGAGCTTTGATTTTTCTCTGCACCCCCCCCCCAATATGCTTTGATTTTTATGCACAGCGCCTAAAGTTTTTGATACCCCTTGTCCTCAAGAAGCTACAGAATGTTGCTTAAAAAACAATTCACATTCACATTATTATCCAGCCATAAAAAAATAAGTTTAGTGTTGTGATCTA
Source organism: Natrix helvetica (assembly GCF_964273705.1). Taxonomy (NCBI): domain Eukaryota; kingdom Metazoa; phylum Chordata; class Lepidosauria; order Squamata; family Natricidae; genus Natrix; species Natrix helvetica. Next base: position 7,776,942 of record NC_138549.1, on the reverse strand, counting down.
CTCAAATTCTTGCACCTTCTCTTGGAGGTTCCTGCACATTGCATGCAGGAAACGGGGTGTTTCTTTTTCACCTTCAAGTGGCTATGATTTTTTTCCCCAAATTTAAATAATGAGAAAGCTACACAGAGTATTAGATTTTCACTGCTATTATAAACATTTTCTATTTTGCATGCGATGTTTTTTTTTTAATCCTTTTTTCTATACAACTCACTTCAATCAAATAACCCTTACTTTGGGATTTATAGGCTCCTTTACCGAACGTTCAAAACCTTGATCTTTAGAGTTTTAGTCTTCTTAGATATGACAAATGAAAAGGAATAAGCTCTCAAGAAAATTGAAGAACTTTAGTTCTTTAGCTTTATTAGGCAATTTGTTCATATCTAATGCTGTCAAGGAGGACTCTGTACACAGAAAACTATCATTTCATTTGAGTAGTAACAGAAATGTATTTCATTGTGTGTGTATGAGAGAGAGAGAGAGAGAGAGAGAGAGAGAGAGAGAGAGAGAGAGAGAGAGAGAGAGAGAGACTAGTTGATGGTGTATGTATGTATGTATGTATGGGTATGGGTATGTATGTATGTATGTATGTATGTATGTATGTATGTATGTATCTCTCTCTCACACACACAAACAATATTTCTGCACTTAGCTAAGTGATAGATATCAAAATGATGATATCAAAGTGATGAGCTTTATTTATATATAAAATACATACACACACACACACCATCAGATAGTCACACACACATTTCTGCACTTAGCTAAGTGATAGATCTCAAAGTGATGATATGAAAGTGATGAGATTTATCTATCAAATATAATTGATAGATCTCAAAGTGATATTCATTCGCTCATCACTTTGAGATCTATCATTTACTTATCTTAGTGCAGAACGAGCTCCAGTATAAATTCAATCTTGTTTCTTGCCCATAAAAAGCAACATTTTCCATTTTCAGTAAAGAGTTTGAAGCCTATTAATGCATCCTGTTTTTTTTTCTCTACACCCACTGACATTTAGGGGTGGGGGAAGAGACTTGGTCAAACACTTTATTTAGAGACAAATAGAGCAATTTGTCATTCTCTGTGTGTTTTTTTATTATCCTGAGTATTTTACTAAAAAGTCAAATTTGTTTTCTAAGGGAGTCTGTTGCTTGGGCTTTTATCACTCCACTCACAAATCATAAAAACTTCTTCTAACATTGCAGTAGGCCAGAAGGCAAATTGTGACAGTTCCAGGAATATATATATATATATATATATATATATATATATATATATATATATATATATATATATATATATATATATATATATATATATATATATATATATATATATATATATATATATATATATATATATATATATATATATATATATATATATATATATATATATATATATATATATATATATATATATATATAGTGTGTGTGTGTGTGTGTGTATGTATATATGCATATATGCATATATGCATATATGCATACATGCATACATGCATACATGCATATGCATGTATGTATGTATTTGTGTTACAACCCCTGGTATGGCCAAATATGGGAGGGAGCTCACTACTCCCCCTTTCTGTCCTTCGGCTCATTACAGAAAACCATCCAGGCAGAAAACCATTTTTTTTAATGTTGCCTTTTTATATTTGTGTTGTATTTGTGCTGATAAATAAATAAAGGGAGACTAGTATAGATATATTTCAAGCTATTTAGCTCTCATCAGCTAGCCATATTTGGCCATACCAGGGGTTGTAACACAAATACATACCTATTTCCCTGGCTCAGCTGATAAGGAGGAGAGCCTATGGCTTTGTGGCTAAGACTCCTGCCTAATATGCAATACAGCCCAGGTTCTAATCCCAGTAAGGGTATGGCTAGCTGATGAGAGCTAAATAGCTTGAAATAGATCTATACTAGTCTCCCTTTATTTATTTATCAGCACAAATACAACACACACACACACACACACACACACACACACTTGTGTGTGTATGTATGTACGTGCATGCATGCATGCATACATACATACATACATACATACATACATACATACATATATAGAATACATATCTACTTTCTCTGCAAATCTGCCGACAGAAACAGATGTCCTCTCAAAGATTTTTTGCTTTCATCATCTGGCCTTACTATTTAAAAGTAGACATGCAGAAATGAAATTCATTTGAAAAATAAAGTATAGTTATTGAGACCATTATTGTACGGCAACCAATAATTTGGAAGAGAAGCCCTTTAAGTCTCTCATTCCATCATTCATTCTTTTCCCCTTCTCTCTCTCTCCCTCAATCCCACATGCAAACACAACGTTTGGTGACTACAATTTTTTTTGGAGGAGAGCCTCAAAAATATGGTATATATTTTTCATTGCCTTGTGGCCCAGATTCTCCAAAAATCTACCTGTGCGCTCTCCAGGACTTGAAAAGGACTTGGTGGAAACATAATCACTGGGACCATCAGATGTTTGATGGAGTTACAGATATCCCAGGATGTAAGCTCTTCCAAGTAAAGCTGCCTTTTGCAATTGACTGGTGGTGATTTTGTCAATGTCGATGACCCAAGGCACCTATTACTATTGGTACAACCTTTGCTTTCTTTACCTCAGCCATTCTATTTCTGTTTGCAGATCTTTGTACTTGTTATATTCTCTAGGTCTTTCTCTTCTAATCTTCAGATTCATGTACACTATCCAGACAATTTTTGTCTTTCTTATCAAGTCCGAGTTGTTATAGGGCAGGTGCCTGTCCATCTGAATTCTAAAGTCCCAGAGTACCTTAGTAGAGTACTTCGTCTATTTTATGGTCCCACCAGTTCTTTTTTTATTATTATCAGCATTCCTTAGCAGCTATAGAACTATCTTTCATAAGGCTTCCAAAAAACAAAGCTGCAATCTTCAAGTTGGTCTTGGAAGACTTATGAAAACTAGGAATTGATAAAACTATTTTTATCTTGAACTTCAAAAAACATGGTACTCAAAACTATTCTACTGATTTACTACTATATTGATTCTGGCGTGTTGGAACACTCATTCCTTTAATGTTAGTATCCTAGTTGCATGCAAAAAAATAATAATTCCAGGTCTACATATGAATTAGTATCTTGAATGTCACCGTATTTCAGGGTCTTATTTTCTTTTGCCCCCCCCCATAGGTGTTTGGCCTTATTTTTAGGGAGGTCTTATTATTTTTGAGGTGCAGGAGGCCCTTTAACCTTGGTCCACGAATCAGCTGATCCAGAGAATTCCAGAAGTTCTGTCTCCATTTCTGGAACACTCTTGCCAGCTCTACCATCACTGGGCCTGCCGCTCTTTTTGCAGCCACCACTAAGAGGATGCGTGCAGTAGTTAGGGTTTGTGGGAGTGGTCTCTGCAAGGCCATACCGCATGGATGGCAGGTGCGTGTGGGATGTGTAGGGCATATTCCCCCCTCCCACCCCCGGGAAATGGTAGGGACCGGCTGTGCATATGTTTGAATATTTTGGGGGAGGGCTTAATTTTGTGGGATGGCTTATTTTAGCGCATGCACTCAAAAGCCTGATTGGGTTTATTATCCAGGGAGAGCTTATTTTTTGGGGAACAGGGTATTTATCTGCCTAGTCTATAATAGACAGCTTTATAAAACAGTGCAGATTTAACCCAAGACAATCATCTTGTTCCTCTAGTTTTTTTCCCCCCAAATGATCTGCATTTTCCCAGTATTAAATTCTGGAAGAAAGTTATTGATAGTTTAATATTGGAAATATTGAAAATCCCTTTTTATTTATATATGCAATAATTCTAGAATTGATTGCAAGGAGCTGGCAGGGAAAATAAGCATCCCTAATTACCAGGAGAAGGATAATGCAATCTTATCAGGCAGGCGCAATTCTACTAAAAGCATTTATTCTCGGTTCCCCAGCTGCAAACTACATTCAGTTCCACGGTCAACATCAATTTTTTTATACCCTTCTATCAGATCAAAGGTAGCCCTGCGAGTGATAGAAAACAGTAATGCAATACCCTTTGGGGAGAAAGAAATTTAATTCAAGCCCTTCTCGGATATAATTTGCTCTTTCCCTTGACTTTTAATGCCGTTAGCTGACTTGTGGCAGAAAAGAAACTGCTCCATCTGCCAACTTTCACCCTCTTAATGTCATTGCAAAGTTTCAAATAAAGTTAGAATGAAGGAGTGGCTTTCTGTACTCAGCTGGGATCCTCTGACCAGATTATTTAAATGAGGAACGGAGCTAAATGAGCAAGCGAGAGCAAAATCAATACAGGTCTAAGAGGAACGGTTACGATTGCGCGTAGGGCTCTGAGACTCTAAATTCAAATTAGTTGGGTTAGGAAATTGCTACCCAGCTCCCTATATCTTTGAAAAGGAAGGCTTTTTCAGAACATCTCCATAATAAATTGGAGCTGGATGG
>NC_138549.1:7730018-7767518 GCF_964273705.1 Natrix helvetica | reverse complement strand
TGAGAGAGAAAGATAGATAGAGGTGAGATAGAGATAGTGATGAGATAGAGATAGAGATGAGATAGAGATGAGATAGAGATAGAGATGGAGATGGAGATACAATCATTTTAGCCATTGTCTATTCACTACGAAATGAAAGCTTCTTCCGCATGGTTCCAACTAATATGGTCCTGAGCTTTCTTCTTTCCACAATACTTGCTGATATATGATAACCCTTTTCTATTTCCTACAGAGTCTCATCACAGCTCTCCTCCAGAGCATTGTGCAAAATCAAAATTCTTGCACTTGACTACCCAGCACAATGACTTGGTCTCTTATTCTCTACTCAACACCCACACCCACTTCCTGCCATCCTCATAAAGTGACTGGCCTCAGTGTATTTTCTCCATTTGACCAGCTTTCTGGAATTTAATCTCTAACCTTTGATTTGTGTTGCTTTCCAGATTAATTGGTAGATGTGTAGTAAGAAAGCTTCCTCAACCTGTTTACTCCCAATGTTTTGTGCTTCCTAAAACTGCTGTGTTGCGTTGCAGCTGGAGGACGCCAGGTTAAAAAAAGGGGGCTAGTTTCATGCAGATAAAAGTATGTGAAAAGTTTGGAGGTTGACTGCAACTTTTAAACCAACATTTCTGCATAGCTGGTGGGGACAACGTTAAAATGTGTCTGTGGTGTGGTTTGTACTCAGTGACATAGTTAAAGAGTATTAAACATATCCGCTATATCAATTACTATCTAAACAGCAAATTGCATCTTCTACAGATAATATAACACCCTTGGTAAAGTATATTGATTGACCTGACCTCTTTACAAGGAAAGCAAACACAATTTGCAATGGCATTTGATTCATATTCCAGCTACTCAGAGATTAGTCATCCAAAATATCTCTCTAGCAAAACAGAGATTCATTTTCTGATGAATGTGTTTCGGAGGGCATGGGACTGCTGATCCAGATTTTCTTGGCGAACACACGCTTGTGTATGTGAAGGTTTTCTAAGACAAGTTCTGGCAGCTCTGACCTCAGCATAAAGACACCCTTGAGAAATCTACAGCATTTGCTGTGGTAGTGATTAAGCCACAAGGAAATCACCTTGAGATCTAATTAAGACCATAAATTAGACCCACCTTGGCTCTTTGGAAACACACATTTGATTGCTGCTATCATGCTTTTTGTGGGCTGTTTTTTTAGCTTCGGAATCTCTAGTTTGGGGTCGAGAGAAATTTAAGCTACTTGATGTAAACACATAAGAAAAAAAGGAATGTGAAGGATAATCTATTGATGAAAAGCCTATGTGGGTAGATGCCACATCCTGTATAAAAATTGAGGGAAGAAAGATGGGAAGTAAAACATCTCAAGCCAAAGAGTCTGTTGGGCAAGTGTACATCAATTGTTCAACTTCAAGCCAAGCTCCATGGTAAATATATCTATATCTACATCTACATCTACTTCTACATCTACATCTATTTCTATTTCTCTATCTATCACTATAGTTATCTATCTATCTATCTATCTATCTATCTATCTATCTATCTATCATATCTATCTATCTATCTATCTATCTATCTATCTATCTATCTATCTATCTATCTATCATCTATCTATCTATCTATCTATCATTGTCTATCATCCATCCATGTGTCTGTCCACCCACCCGCCCACCCGCCAACGCTTCTGGAGGCACAGGGAAAACATTTTTAACTAATTTAATTGTCGCTGAAATGAGGGGTCAGGGAGAAGTTGCTCTTGCTATCACCTCTTCAGAAATTGTAGTGATGTTCATGGAAGGAGGGAGGACAGCCACTGACATAAGCCACTTTAAATTTCTAGGGACTATATTGGACAATGTGACCTGTGCTAATTGGAGTTTGGGAGAATTTGAACTTTACCTATAGGAGTTAGTGCGGGAAATATCTAGATCCAGTTTTGTCTTCAAACGTGCCAAAATGAGGTGCTCAATAAAGTTTTGCATAAAGAGATTGGATCATCTTGACTGTGCTTGCTTTGGTTGGGTTCATCAGTTGGAACCTTGACATTAAACCAGATCTACCTAAATTCCAACGAGGGAGTCCTGGGCTCCTACAACCCACAGTGCCTCTGGGGGAGTCGTGAAGATCCAGGAGGAGATGTCATGTATGGAATGGAAAGGAGAACAGGCAGCAGTGACAGGAACAGGGGCAGCGAAGGAAACACAGTCTACAAGTCAACTAGACTTTGGAACCCAAATGGTGGTGGCCAAAGAGCAGATAGAGAAGGTTGAACATCTGGCAGCATGGGAGGGGAAGTGCTTTGGATGGGCCACCACTGTTTGGGTTCCAAAGTCTACTTGGCTTGCTTAGTGTGCTATTGAACCTATGTCCGCAGTTTCTCTGGGACATAAAATTTGTCCTCCTTAAAAGCTAACTTTAAATCAGCCTCCTGAGAAGGAATCTCAGGACAGGCAATATTGTGACACAGCCTAGATATGAGTCAACCGCTTTGTTGTAAGGCCTCATTAGGTTAGGCAAGTGTATTGTGTAGGTTAATTTGGATTGCATTACAAGACTTGTACGGAACATGCAAACAGCCTTTTAATGATTAAGGAGTTTAGCTTAACGTTTAGTGATTTTATGGACGCATTCATACAATTTTCTTGGCATCCGTCCTGAAGTGTCTTTTATATCTGTCATCAGCACACTGACAAAATTGTCCACCCTCAGTGGTTTTGGGATACAACTGGGTGCACCTGGAAATACTCTCCTGCTCATTAAATGGACAAAAGGTAGTCTAAGCAATTATTGTGTAACCAAGATACACACGCAATACAAAGTATAATACAGATACATTTAATAAGCTGGTTTTGTTGACTTGAAATGTACATGATCTGTCTCTCTTTAATGATAAACTTTCCAAGTAAAATTTCTTCTAAATAAAAGAACTTCCTTTCATTTATAAATTGCTAGGGAACATAGTTTATTTTATATAAAGCTTCCTCGGAAATAAATGTACAGATAGAAATGCAGGTGGTGTAATTTTACCAGTTCCCACCAGGTCAAAAGATCAACACAATAGCAACAGTAACTTACTAGTAATTGGTTCCATTGCCCAGGTCTCTAATTTCACTGCTCATCCTAAAAAAACCCTTTATATTTTCAGTTTCTAAATGCCTATTTTCAGTTTAGTTGATAAAAATATTTATCTTATTTAATTCTTAGCAAAAAGCCGCCATGGACACTTTTTCTCAGCTCCAATTCAGCATCAGGCTTTGTGATGTCCCCATGAAAAGCTCCCTTATTGTGATGTGCACAAATAGATTTGTTGTAAAAAAAAAAAACCATTAGGAAAGGACAGTGTAAACGCAAGCAGCCTCTGCAATTAAAGCAGGACAATACTACTAAAAAAAAAAAGAAAGAAAACCTCAAGCAATGGTGCAAAGTCAGGGGTGGGATTCAGCCAGTTTGGTCCGGTTTGAGCGAACTGGATATTAATTTTACATCTGTTTCACCAAACTGATAGCTGCAAGGACTGACTGGCCTTGCCCTACCCTGCCCCTTCCCTCCACGAGACCCGTTCATCATGCCAGGTAGGTGCAGGGACCACTTGGAGGCTTTGGGAGTGCAAAAAATGGGCCTCCCGTAAGTTTCGGAAATCCAGAAATGGGCCTGTTTCTGGCCTCTGGAGGACCTCTGGAACCCAAGGGAGGCCATTTTCACCCCCCAAAAGCTTGAAGAAAGCCGCCAGAGCCTAGGGAGGGCAAAGAAACGGGCCTCCTGGAAGTTCTGAAGTCCAGAAATGGGCCCGTTTCCGCCTTCAGAGGACCTCCAGAGTCTGGGGGAGGCCATTTTTGTCCTCCTGGAGGCTCAAGGAAAGCCTCCAGAGCCTGGTGAGGACAGAAACACCCCCATGATACAGGAGGCCAAGCAGGCCACGCCCACCCAGAAACCAGGCAGAGAGCCGGTTGCTAACATTTTCCAACCCCACCCCTGTGGAAAGTCCTTCATCACAATTGTGAACAGGAAGGTGTCTTAGAAGCTTTGAAATGCATGCTCTTCTGTCTTCCAAGAGAACCCAAGGAACATCTGGGGTATCTTCTCTACCGCTGCTGCCCCTAATGCCATCTTCTTGATGTGACTGCCTAATTCCAGGGCTGGTCTTGTTTCAAATGAATTGTCTATTCAGGGACCCATCTGGAGCCATTATAGTAATAATGGAGCTAATTACCAGTCACTAATCAACTGATGCTTTGAAGCAATGCCGTAATGACAGTCCCACAGATCACAACTGAATGGAAAACACATAATTGTTGTACTTCTTTCATAGTATACAACAACACAACATGTTGAGCATAACATTTCATAGAACAATGACAAGAACATGGCTTTTAAGATACCAGACTATTCTCTCTCTTGTAATTTGATTTGTCTCTGCCATTGTTTTGGAAGACACTTCCGTCCTCTGTAGTGAATCGCCAGTCAATTAGACCTTAAATTCTGGGACGGCTTCCTATTTGTCATCAATTGTTCTGTTTCTCACTGTTATTGATGATACCCATCATGCTGTATCTGCATCTATCCTAACTGCTATAGAGGCAAACTATTCATCTCCATGACTGGCATTTAAACAATGTTACAGACAAGTCGCCTCTCTCCCCCCCCCCCCAATAAATTATGTGATGTGAAACTTGTAAGGACAATTCTTTGATAAGAGGCAGGTTTTCATAGAGGTGCTTAAGGCTTTTCTTATTGTTTTCTATTATTAGCATGTGATCCAAGATATTTTAGAAGTCAGGAATGAATGAAAAGCACAATTCCTTTGTGGAATTGTTTTACCATTTGCTGGGATACTACCGTTAGTGGGCAGATCTTCTAAGAAATAAAAAAAAATATATGTTGTTATTGCCTGTTTTCCACTCTTCATTCATTCATTCATTCATTTGTCAAACATGTACAAGATAGTATGAACATGGACATGAACATAGGAAATGAACACAAAGAAATGGGGACAATAGGATAGGGATGGTAGGCACGCTGGTGCGCTTATGCATGCCCCCTTTGCAGACGTCTTATTGTTAAATTTATTTGTGCCTACCTCGCGATGGGGTTATTCTTAAGTGGCTTATAATAATAAAAAGGAAGAAAATGAAAGGAGTGTAAACAGAACGGAAGTAAAATAATAACACCATGAAATAAATAAGGAAAAAGAGTGCAATGAGAATTCATCATCATTATGATGACCAAAAAGATGGTTGGATGAAGAGCAGAAAAGTGAGGGGGGAGGGAGGGGAGTCTGACATCAGTCTGCCATCATTCAGTCAATGAAAACTCTTTAATTTCACAGCATATGAGCAGGCTTAACCATAATTTCAACGGGGAAACTTTGACCATCCTAGACCAAGCCAAACCCAAAAATTCTAGAGAATTTCTAGGAGCCTGGCACTTTGACAAATTAGCCATCGATAGACACATAGACATAAAAAATATCTACGTACTGTGAAACCCAGACAATCAGAGACAATACCAAAACGGTAACAAAGAGACCAAAACATCTTCCTATCAGCAATCGGCACCAAGATGACCATAGATGAACTCCAAGATTAACAACAGACTAACGATCAAGAAATAAACAATACCCCAATCAAGGAACTGCCAAACAAGCTAAAAATAAACCAAGAACTTCAAAGACCAATTTCACCAACAACGACAGGGCAAGCCACTAGAATATAAACTGAGAGCAAACTCTACTCTTTACTAGCACTGATGATGTTACCTAATTTGGGTAATGAAATGCCTGCAAGAAAACAAAAAAGCTCAGAGAGCACTAAGGACATCTCATACCATCAAACTAGGACCCACCTTCTCCTACCTGGTCTCTCTTTCAGATATTGTGAATCAGTAGTGGGATTCCAAATCTTTTCCTATTAGTTCTATGACAGTGTGTTTTGCGCGCATGTTCACAACTTTGTGTGCACAGGCACCTAATTAACTTTGTGTGCTCGCACAACCCTCAAAGACCGCCCTAGGTGTCAGCATTGGTGAGCTGAGCTGTGTTTTAGCTCAGCTGCAGAGCGGCAATCCACTCTGCTGCGTGAATCAGCTGAGCTGAAAAAATAAGGGAATATAGGACAGAACAACGAGGGTGGGAGGGCGGGGCCAACCAGAGATGTAGTTGCTGCTTGTCCGAAGTACTCAAAATTTCTACTACTGGTTTGCCCAAGCCAGTCCAAACTGGCTGAATACCACCTCTATTGTAAATGGCAAACTTAGTTGGAGATTTCACTTTCAAGAAGCAGCTAACAGAGCTTAAATCCCACAGATTCCAGTGGATGCCTCTGCTGATTATATCATCAAGACTTCTTTATCCTTTCTGGATATTTCTTCTGGCTTGATATTTCAATCGCCACATCTTGACTGGTTAGGCCAGTCACCAGGCTTCAGATAAGCACCACATGTAATTGTTGCCATGCTGACTTTCACTTTGAGAAAAGTTGCAAAGATACAGCTGGTTTTAAAGAAAACGATATCGTCTTTAATTATATGACTCAATTTGTCATGATTTTTTTATTAATTCGTTAATAAGAGGGGGCCATAAAGATCAATAGGTACAGGCAAGGAGAGAGATTTATTTTTTAAAAAAAAAATAGATATATTCATTTTCACTTCTTTTTGCAATAATTGAACTTTCTTGGGTTACTAATTAAAGGGAAAAGATGTTAGCCTTGTCTGGAAAGTATTTATTATGACGTATAAAACTGTAAAGCCCCGTGACAAATGGGTCGAGTTTATTCAAGGCTATATAAAATCTGCTTGTAAAGTTGTCAGAAAAATGTTTATTAGTGCAGTGCTTAAGCCTTCAGTCTATAAAGCTTCTGCTATGAAGAAATTGTACTATAACAATACAGCCAATCATGTCTGACTTGCATGCTATGGAAATACACATCTACCCCTCGGGACAGATGTATGATAAACACATATAAACAAGCATTCCAAGTCTTATCAAGAGAAAAACTCCATATCAGATTGGATGAACTGGGAGATAGGGCAGTGGTTTTGCCAGATTCTAAATAAATACAATTCTAACAGAAGATCGGCATCAGCCAGACATTTTATTATGGCTAGGGGTTTATTTCTTATATCTTGCAATGAGCAATGGTGGCACAGTGGTTAGAGTGCAGTACTGCAGGCTATTTCTGCTGACTGCCGGTGGACTGCAATTTGGCAGTTCGAATCTCACCAGGCTCAAGGTTGACTCAGCCTTCCATCCAGTGGTGAAATTCATTTTTTTTTACTACCGGTTCTGTGGGCATGGCTTGGTGAGTGTGGCATTGCATGGTGGGCATAGCTTGGTGGGCATTATGTGTCTTGGTGGGGGTGGCAGAGGAAGAATACTGCAAAAACTCCATTCCCACTCCATTCCAGGGGAAGGATACTGCAAAATCCCCATTCCCTCCCCACTCCTGGAGAAGGATACTACAAAATCTCTATTCCCACCCCATTCTGGGGCCAGACAGAGGTGGCATTTGCTAGTTCTCCAAACTACTCAAAATTTCCGCTACCGGTTTTCCATAACCTGGTGGATTTAACCCCTGCTTCCATCCATCTGAGGTGGGTAAAATGAGGACCCAGATTGTTGGGTGCAAGATGCTGGCTCTGTAAACCACTTAGAGAGGGCCGTAATTCACCATAAAGTGATATGTAAATCTAACTGCTATTGCTATGGAAACTTCATTTCTCAAGTCACAGTGCTTGTCTGACCTGTGTCTTTATTGGTACCCAGATGTATATTTGAGTTTTCCAGCTAAACCCAAAGACGAAGAGATTCAAAAAGGTATTGTACATGGAATGAGTAACAAACTCTCCTCTAATTCTGGGAAGAGACAACAGTTTATATGACCTCAAGGAACTTTTCAACATGTGCTAATGAAATGGAGCGAAGGTGCAGGAAACTAGTCTACAGTATAACCATATATTATATATCACTAGAAATTTCTTCATGATGAAAGTGGTGACTGAAAGCATCATTTTATGATGGCCATATCACACCATCCCAATTCTTTCAAATTTTGCAGTAGGGATTGTTGGCAAACAGGCACACCTTGAATGGAAATGATATTGGGTAAAACGTGACTGCCAATCAAATAAGTTCAGAGTAATCTCAGGCACACACACACACACACACACACACACACACACACACAGGGATTAAAAAGAAGAATATACCAGTACTTCAATGAGGAAGTTATTAAGATAGGCAAGTAAGAATGACAAGAAGGTCTTGTAAGATTAAAGCAAGGCTTTTTGGATAATTGTACTTCAAAGATAAATGATTTTTTAATCAAAGAGAGGATAAAAGGTATGAGGTGAGTCCTTATAATTTGTGTGTCTTCATCTTCTCTTTCCTGTTGGATGTCATGCTATGAACTTCTAAAAAAGAATCACAGCAAGGCCTAAGACTCACGTAGGGTCCACGGTTTTGAAGGGTGGTTAAACATAGAGCTGTTTTAAACTCACTGCCATCTTTTCTGTGTAAGTTCCTTTCAATTATGATACAATTCTCACTTTCATCCCAAAAGAAAAGAAATTTTATACATTGACTTATTTCTCCATTTTTTTTTATTTTGTTAAAGACAAACATGATTAAAAGTTGAATACCTTCAAGACAACTAAGAGAAAAAGAAGAGGCCACTTTAACAAGTAGTTCCTGCTGGCCTCTGGTAAATATTACTGGGATTTGTTCTGCCTTTTGTCATGAGGAAGAGCCCAAGAAGTGGAGAGGAAATTCACACAGAGATTATAACACCAATATTCACTTTCAAGTAAAAATTACAGGGATATTAACAAGGCAAGCAATGAGAATAAATCACTATTGCTGAATCAGTCACAGGGACCTAAACCTTTCCCATATGTTTACTCTGGCATCACTATTTAAAAATTCCAGTATGCTTATCAACTATTGAAGCATTTTCATATCCAATAACATATAAAAGGGAACAAACAGTTATGGTGAAATATTAAATGCATAGGGTGAACTTAAATGTTTGAAAGAACTGGAAGAACAAGGTATGAGGATGAATGGGTTTTCATATGTGCAAATACATTCTAGATATGATAAAGATCTTAAAATAGAAGGCTTTTATGATAAATTGACTGATTTAGATAAAATCTTGACAGGTACTGATGAAAAGGTGATAAAAAAAACTATACAGATATTTATTAGAGGTCAAATTAGAAGAAGAACAAGTTAAAGAAACAATGATTGCTTGGGGGGGAAATTTTGGATGTGGGTTTGATTTAGAGAAATGGCAAACGTTGTGGTCTCAAAATTACAAAATTACAATGACAACAGCATATAAAGAAATTTTGTATAAGATGTTTTACAGGTGGCACTTACCCCCTACGAGAATAGCAAGAACGTTTAAGCTAAAATATACTGCACTAAAATCCACACATGGTTGGAAAAAATGATAGAAAAACATATAGACTTTAAACCAGACATATATTTTATTGGGGATTTTACCGGAAACATACAATAGAGAATTGAAATATTTGATTGTAAATGTGTTAACAGTGGCTAGAAATGTATTTGCTAAAAACGGGAAAAATGAGAAAATACCAACGTAGGAGGAAGTTATTCAGAAAATAATGGAATGTGATGAAATGAGCAAATTGACATTTGAAATTAGAGAACAAGAAGTTAAACTATTTTATAAGATATGGGACTTATTTTATCAATGGTTAGACAAAAAATATGGAAAGGAAATATGATAGAGAATTTTACAATACAAGGATAATGGAATGACACAGAATATAATATAAAGATCTATTACTATTGGATGGATTTAGGAGGATATAATGAATTGTTATAACATAAATTAATTCAAAATTTAGAATATCTCATATAAAATGAAGGAAGAATAGTTATAGTCAAATAAACGATCAATAATGATAATAATGTATACATATATACTAGATTGATAATATGAGATTTTATATAAATTGTAAGTGAGGACTATGGAGAAGATACATAAATGTTTTGTAACCAACCGACATGCTGAATGTAACTGGAATATGTTGTCATGTTTTATGTTTTGTTTGTGTATGTTTGTTTTTAAAAATAAAAACTTTTTTTATATAAAAAAAGAAGAAAATCTTAAGCATGTTTCAGGTGGCTTAGTGGCTAAGACACTGAGCTTGTCAATCAGAAAGGTCAGCTGTTCAAATCCCTAGCGCCACGTAACAGAGTGAGCTTCCATTACTTGTCCCAGCTTCTGCCAACCTAGCAGTTCGAAAGCACATAAAAATGCAAGTAGGAAAATAGGAAGCACCTTTGGTGGGAAGGTAACAGCGTCCCGTGCGCCTTCGGTGTTTAGTCATGCTGGCCACATGACTCTGGAAATGTCTTCGGACAGCGCTGGCTCTTCGGCTTTGAAATGGAGATGAGCATTGTCCCCTAGAGTCGGGAATGACCAGCACATATGTGCAAGGGGAACCTTTACCTTATAGAAAAATCTCTGGGCTTAATGTGATATGATAAAACTGAACAACCTGGGGGAATCTTGTCTATATACCGAAAATACTTACTTAGTTTTTGATGTAAAGTCCCACCAAAGATTGTGAAAAGAAACTACACTAGATAAATATTGTTTAAGTATTCTTGAACAAATATGAACTGTCGAGTTTCTGTCAGCCTAATACGGAATCATAAATCACACATCTATTATCATTAAAGTATAATTATGAAATAGCATTCAAGGTCAGCATTTCTAAGAGCTACCTTCTAATTTACCATGTTGTTGTTTGCACACTAATAGGACAGAGTAATGCCAGCTATTACTATTAGTTAGTAATCCAGCACAGTTCACATGTCCAGCTACAAAGATACTCAAGAACAAAAGATGATTTCAGAAGTGAATATGAAGCAGCAACATGGATATTACATAGACACAATCAAGAGATATGACTCAAAAACTGCAGCTGTTTACATGCAGACAACAAGGCTTGTTGCAATGGTAGAGATTGAAAGAACTTCCATGCATGTACCAGATACAGATGGGGTAAATACTGTGCATGAAAAAAATATCTCGTAATATTTGGGTTGGGTGTGATCCGTGCACTTTTCTTTCTTATAAAATTCATGTTAAACACATAATTAGGGCTGACTTAACCATTTATTTTAAAAAGAAAGTTTTATGTAAAAGCCAATAACCAAATTGATTTGCCAGTACAGTCTTACTGTAAGTGCAATGTTTGTAACTTAATATATAATAATATATCGCAGAAACAGAATATTTGTGATGCAGAACCTCAGATTACTGACTAAATATTTTCCTCAGTGGCTGGCAGTCATTTTTCAGCAATATTGACCACCACTATTGTCTGCCTGTCTGTCCATCCGTCCGTCCATCCATCCATCCATCCACATCACCCACCCACCCATGCTTCCATCAGTCCATCCATATCTGTCTGTCTGTCTGTCTGTCTGTCTATTTCATCCATCCATCCATCCATCCATCCATCCATCCATCCATCCACACTTCCAGCCACTCATCCATCCATCCATCCATCCATCCATCCAATCACCCTTCCATCCATCCCTATCTATCTATCTATCCATCCATCCATCCATCCATCCATCCATCCATCCATCCATCCACATCACACACACACACCCATGCTTCCATCAGTCCATCCATATTTATCTGTCTGTGTCTGTCTGTCTGTCTGTCTATCTATCTATCTATCTATCTATCTATCTATCTATCTATCTATCTAATCCATCCATCCACACTTTCATCCACTCCTCCATCCATCCATCCAATCACCCTTCCATCCATCCATCCATCCATCCATCCATCCATCCCTATCTATCTATCTATCATCTATCTATCTATCTATCTATCTATCTATCTATCTATCTATCTATCTATCTATCTATCTATCTATCTATCTATCTATCTATCTGGGTTTGAACCAGTTGGGAATCATGTTAGAAAAGTTCCATTTAATCTGGATCCAAAGCCAACTTGGGCTAAGTGATTCCACAGTACTGCAGAAAAAGAACTATAGAGAGCTGGGCTAAAAATATTTTGGTTTCTCAGTTTCATCTAACTTGGTAGGAATGGGTTTTCCAAAGCTTTGCAAAGAAGGAAAAGTTGCCAAATTCTTCTGAGTATAAAGCATGAGCAGTTGCATCTCTGTTGGGTGTGAGTGTATAAAATCAGAGCCAGTTTTGGCTTGTCTTGCTTTTTCCAAAGCTTTGGAATTTGCCAAATTTTGCTACAAAATTCTTTGCAAAATTTCTATTCCAAAATCTTGGGTCATTCTGATTTGAAAACAGAAATGCTAGTCTGAATCCAAAAATTCCCACCTCTCTTCACGAAAGTCCAGGATGGTGCCACCAGCAGCAATCTCAGTGAAATGCTCTCCTATTTATTCCCACAATACTGTCAAACTATTTAGTAAGATTTTGTTGTTATTATTATTATTATTATTATTATTATTATTATTATTATTATTATTATTATTATTATTATTATTATTATTATTATTATTATTCTCATCTTTCCTATTACCTATCTCCTTTTCTCTTATGACTACAACTTTTGTTGCTTGTATCCTTACAATTTATATTGTTTTACTTAGTTTTCTAGTACGATTTAAGTTGATTCTATCACTAAGTGTTGTATTGTATGATTTATGATGAATGTAGTTTTATGATGACTATGATCGTGATTTATCACTTAGAGCTTTTATGTACAATGAGGACTTAGGCACCGAAGACAAATTCCTTGTATGTTCAATCACACTTGGCCAATAAAGAATTCTATTCTATTCTATTCTATTCTATTCTATTCTATTCTATTCTATTCTATTCTATTCTACTCTACTCTACTCTACTCTACTCTACTCTACTCTACTCTACTCTACTCTACTCCATCCCATCCCATCCCATCCCATTCTGTTCAAATCATTTTAAAGGATGGATCAAAATATATGCTTTATTTATATTTATTCATTTGACATGTTGTGTCTCCCATTCCATCAGGCACTCAGAATTCCTAGATTGCATATCAGAAAAAAATTATCTGCAGCATTTGGGATAAGAAACATGGTGAATTAGATATGTCTGAGTCTGTTAAAACTCCCCCAGACTGCTAAATTACAAAACTGAGTAGAATGGGTATCCCGAAGGTATATAACTTCATTAGAAAAGAGAACAGGAAAAAAATATGTGGGGAGTCCTCACAATTGTGTATATGACACCTTAAGTGAATCACATTCATGTTGAGCCCTTCCATATATCTGGCTGCTACATGCAAAGCTGTTATCCTGCCTCTGGGGACTGAAACTCTATGTTGTTTTATGAGATCAAATTATATTATCTGCCATGGAATTCTTTGCTGTTGTGTATGCAGCCAGCATGAGTTTAGATTACTCTTTATTCCCTCCAAAAAGAGGGACAAAAGATCAACCTTCTCGTTCAAATAGAGCTCATAATGCTGTCACAATCCAAAGAAACACAATTTCTTGAAAGCTAGACAGTGAGAGAGCGAAAGAGAGAGATGGAAGAGGAGAAAAAAACTCCCAAACAAGGCAGGTCCAGTATCAACAACTAGACTCCCTTTGGAATAAGAGTGATGTTTCTTCTTTCTTTTCTTCTATCATTTCACCTGTTCTTACTATATTACGAGGGACATCAAAACAAAAGCTCCTTTGAATACCGATTGCTTTCCCCACAATTGTGGTCAGCAGGTGGAACGTGTTTTAAGAGAGTTGCTTTTCCTGCATTAAAATTGCTGTGTGTTTTTCTTTTTGCTTTATACACCTGGATATCTTAGCGGCAGCTGATCCAGGTCGATTGGAAAAGATTTAAGAATTGCTCCAGAGGTTATGAGAAGCTAACCGAAAACCAAATACGAATCGGACTCCGGAAGCTTTCTTTTCAGGGTGCACACAAATCCCATTCAACATTCAGGTTGGCTACAAAAACATAAAAGCGGTGCAAAGAAAGGAGATGTGATGGTGTAGTAGCTTTTAACATATTAATGGAGTTGGAAGGGACCTTGTAGGTTATCTAGTCCAACCCCCTGGCCAAGCAGGAGAGAACCTAGAAGCATTTCTGACAGAGGGCATTCCAGACTTGTCTTGAAAGTTTCCATGATGAAGTTCCCAGAACTTCTGAAGGCAAGCTGTTCGATTGGTAGATTGTAATCACTGTCAAAAATTGCTAGGTTGAATCTCTCCTTGATCAGTTTCTATCCATTATTCCTTGTCTGGCCCTCAGGTGCTTTGGAAAATAGCTTGACCCCCACCCCACCCCCCCTCTGTGGCAATCTCTCAAATATTGGAAGACTGCTACCTTGTACCCCCTGGTCCTTCTCTTCACTAGATTACCCATGCCCAGTTCCTGCAACCATTCATTGTATGTTTTAGCCTCCAGTCCCTTAATCATCCTGGTTGCTCTTCTCTGCACTCTTTCTAGAGTCTCCACATCTTTTTTATAGGATGGTGACCAAAACTGGATGCAGTATTCTAGGTGTGGTCTTAAAAGAGCTTTAAAGAGTGGTATTAGTACCTCAGTTAGTACTTCCAGCTTCATGATGCTGGAATTGCCAATCAGAAATTGTCTGCACTTTGGCAGTTTGAACCCAGCTCTGCAAAATGGGATGAGCTCCTGTTGCTTGTTCCCTAGCTCCTACCCAGCAGTTTGAAAGCAAGAAATACTGCAATTAGATAAATGGGTAGGACTTCAGTGGGAAAAACTGAAGGTGAAGTGTTAATACCACTTTATAAGGCCTTGGTAAAGCCACACTTGGAATATTGCATCCAGTTTTGGTCTCCAAGATGTAAAAAAAATATATCTGGAGACTCTAGAAAGAGTGCAGGGAAGAGCAACAAAGATGATTTGGGGACTGGAGGCTAAAATATATGAAGAACGGTTGCTTGAATTGGATATGTCTGGTTTCATGAAAAGAAGGACTAGAGCAGACATGATAGCAGTGTTCCTCAGAGGTTGCCATAAAGAAGAGGGAGTCAAGCTATTTTCCAAAGAACCTGAAGGCAGGACAAGAAGCAATGGATGAAAACTAATCAAGGAGAGAAGCAACCTAGAGCTAAGGAGACATTTCCTGACAGTTGGAAGAATTAATCAGTGGAACAACTTGCCTCCAGAAGCTGTGAATGCTCCAACATTGGAGGTTTTTAATAAGAGATTGTCCAACCATTTGTCTTGGACTAGAAGACCTCCAAGGTTTCTTCCAGGTACTCTGTGTGTATATCTGTATATATAGTCAGGTGGAATAAGGTAGTTCGCCCCCCTTTGGTGCACCAAGAATAGGCATGTAAGTACAGAACAGAATGAAGTAACAACTTAGGCTGCCAGGACTGCACTTGGTCTGGAGCTTGTAGATTTCCATGACATTGTATGCCGTACACTAAATAAGTAAATAGTAGAAATAAAAGGGGGTATGTTGCAAAACCACAGTGAGAAACCAGAGTGAGAAATGGGGCGACGACATGATTGAAATCTGTAGAAAAAAAACCTTCAATTCCATTTTCATCAAATGTAAATCAAACATAAATGTAATATTCATTTTTGGTTGTTAACCACAGTTTACAAATCACAAGGCTGTAGCATCATAATCATATTAGGTCAATCATCTCTTTGGATCATTTGCCCAATGTATGTGATTTTCTGACTACTAATCATCATTTCCAGGACTATCTTTGCTCCGGGACTGATTAGTTCTTCCTGAAAATCATAGTATTCTTAGTAACCACATTCAAGTCATTAATTCACAGGTCTCTGTTTACTGTTAATTTTCAGATTCAGTTATGCTTTATCACTGGGAAGTTTTTTTTTTAAAAAAGCAACTATTCTTTGTTATCACTGAAATGTCCTTGTCCTTCACAATCTTGTTTAAGTTTGTCATTGCTTTACACCCCCCACCCCCGGTGATTAATTTCCTCTTTATTTCCCCCATGGCAGCTCACTGGTCAAATAGGTAGCAGATCCCTGCATTAAACTAAATACCAAACAATCACATTAGTGCTCTGCATGACAGGTAAATTGATCGACATTCTCTGAGGAAACTGAATACCAATTTGAACAGAGAATTCACTGTAAACCTTGATCAAGTGTTTTATGGCTGCTTTATGTGAATATATCAGAAACAATAAGCAGGATAGGACATAAATGAAGAGAGAGGGGTGGGAGGGAGGAGTGTGTGTATGTGTGTGTGTCTCTCTGTGTGTGTGTCTGTGTGTGTGTGTGTGTGTGTTTGTTTACATAGATTTTCACGGGTGTAGGTATGCTGGTCTTGTAATCGTGTCTTTTCCCGTGTAAGATTGAGATTGTCTTGGCAATGTTTCGGTGAGGTCCCACTCGCCATCTTCAGGCTGGTGTTTTCTTTTGTGTTGTAATGGCCTAGCCCTAGGTGGTGGGTGGGGTTCGTTTGTAGACTAGGGCTGGTTTCCAGATGTCTGGTAGGCAGGAAGTATCATCACGTTTATTCATGTTGTGGGGGTGTTTCTCTATTTTGATAGCTTCCATAATTATTCTCTTGTTCAAGTGTTCTGTTTTGGAGATTAATTTGGTTCCTTCAAAATCAATTTCATGTCCTGTTGCTTTAAGGTGCTGGAAAAGGGAGATGAGGGTCTTGGCTACAGAGTTGATCTGTGCAGGGTGGTGATTGGATTGTGCGTTTAAACTCTGTAGCCAAGACCCTCATCTCCAGAACCAAACACCTAGCTGAAAAAGACCACCTGAAAACTGAATTACACCCTCTCACAAACGTATTAATCTCCAACGGATTCCCCAAAAAAACAATTACCAACCTAATCCAAAGGGAGACTCCCCCAAAAAACCAAGACGTGGAACAGGACAACGGCATCGCCCTCCTCCCTTACATCAAAGGCACCACAGATAAAATCAGCAAAATTCTCCACAAACATAATATCAAGACAGCCTTCACCACTGACCAAAAAAAAGCCAACATCTTAAGAAACCCCAAAGACAAAATCCACTAGAAAACCAAAGAGTCTACGAAATACCATGCAAAATCTGCCCTGCAACATACATTGGACAAACTAATAGGAGAATAAATGCATGCATCGCAGAACACAAGAATGCAGTCAGAAAAAAAGAAAAAACTTCCTCCCTTTTCCAGCACCTTAAAGCTACAGGACATGAAATTAATTTTGAAGGAACCAAATTAATCTCCAAAACAGAACACTTGGAAAAGAGAATAATTATGGAAGCCATAGAAATAGAGGAACACCACCACAACATGAATAAATGTGACAATACCTCCTGCCTACCAGACATCTGGAAACCAGCCCTAGTCAACAAACGAACACCACCCACCACCCAGGTTGATACAACACAAAAGAAAACACCAGCCTGAAGATGGCAAGTGGGACCTGGCCAAAACATTGCCAAAACAATCTCAATCTTACACAGGAAAAAACCCGAATAAAACAAGACCAGCATAGATGATAGATAGATAGATAGATAGATAGATAGATAGATAGATAGATAGATAGATAGATGATGTATGCATGCATGCATGTATGTATGCATGCATGTATGTATGTATGTATATGTATGTATTTGTGTTACAACCCCTGGTATGTCCAAATATACATACCTATTACCCTGGCTCAGCTGATAAGGAAGAGAGCCTGTGGCTTAGTGGCAATTATTCCGGCCTAATATGCAATACAGCCCTGGTTCGATTCCCAGTAAGGGTATGGCTAGCTGATGAGAGCTAAATAGCTTAAAATAGATCTATACTAGTCTCCCCTTATTTATTTATCAGCACAAATACAACACACACACACACACACACACACACACACACACACACACGTTCAGTAGATGACAGATAGAAAGACAGACAGACAGACACCATGTTTCCCTGAAAGTAAGTGGGTATTATATTATTTTTTGCTCCAAGAGACACATTAGGTCTTATTTTCTGCTGAGCTCTTATTTTTGGAAAATATGGTTCTAAATGCATCCATCTGGCTGACAATCTTAACTGGAACTTATTTTTGGGGTAGGGCTTATATTACGATCAACCTGAACAATTATCCTATGGTTAATTTCCAGTTGTGTCTTATTTTTTGGAAACACGAGAGAGAGAGAGAGAGAGAGAGAGAGAGAGAGAGAGAGAGAGAGAGAGAGAGAGAGAGAGAGAGAGAGAGAGAGAGAGAGAGAGAGAGAGAGAGAGAGAGAGAGATGTATGGACAATATAAAGGGAGAGAAATAATTAATAGATCAATAAAAGATGATTGTAAGAATGATTCTGTTCTGCCATTTTGGCATATTTTTCATGAGCCCTAATCAGTTCATTAAAACGTTTATTTGCTTCGGTGTATCCTATAACAATATTAGTTGTTTAATAGGGACAGATGTTCTGTCTGGGGGTGAAGAGAGAGATTTGCCTATCATTTGGCTGCATAATATCATATGGCTCTGCCCTCTGTATTGTGGGATGGATGTCAAGCACACATACAATGTGTGTGTGAGCTATATCTATATCTATACCTATGCCTATGCCTATGCCTATGCCTATGCCTATGCCTATGCCTATGCCTATGCCTATGCCTATGCCTATGCCTATGCCTATGCCTATGCCTATGCCTATGCCTATGCCTATGCCTATGCCTATGCCTATGCCTATACCTATACCTATACCTATACCTATACCTATACCTATACCTATACCTATACCTATACCTATACCTATACCTATACCTATACCTATACCTATACCTATACCTATACCTATACCTATACATATACATATACATATACATATATATATATATATATATATATATATATATATATATATAGTTTTTTCTTCTTCTTTCAAAGCATCTTGTTTGCACAAATATGGGAGGCAGCATGCTGCTTGGCTCAGCTGATAAAGGAAGGAGAACTTGTGGCTTAGAGGTTAATACAACTGCCTAATATGTAAGCAGCCCAAGCTCGAATCCCAGCAAGGGAATGGAATGGAGCTAAATATAAGTATAATCTTTATTATCATTGTACTTAAATACAACGAAATTGGTTGAAACAGATCTATACTAGTCTCCCTTCATTTCTTTATCAGCAAAAATGTAACATAAATGTGTGTGTGTGTGCGCACATACATATACATACATACCAGTGACAGCAGAATAATCCCAGTGAATTCCCTTCTCAGAATCAAGCTAGAGAGGTCAGCATACTGTGTACAGGAGCTGTGGTGGCGCAGTGGTTAGAATGCAGTACTGCAGGCTACTTCTGCTGACTGACTGCAATTTGTCAGTTCAAATCTCACCAGGCTCAAGGTTGACTCAGCCTTGCATCCAAGGGTGGGATTCAGCCAGTTCAGACCGGTTCAGGCGAACACGTTGCTCCAACGATTGGCTGGGGAGCGAACCAATTCGCTCTACCGATCTGGTGGGCCTGCCCATCCCTGTGCTTTATTTACCTATATCCTCTCAGCTGATTTGTGCGGCAGAATGGATTGCCATGCCTCAGCTGTGTTACTCCTCAGTGGAAGGTAAGTTTTTTTTAAAAAAAAAATACGCACAGGCTGGGTGAAGCATGTGATGCTGGCATTAAACTGGCATGACCCCACCGTTCCTTCCATCTTTCCGAGGTGAGTAAAATGAGGATCCAGATTGTTGGGAGGAATAGGCTGACTCTGTAAACTGCTTAGAGAGGGTGGTAAACAGTGGTGGGCTTCAAACATTTTTAGAATCTCTTCTCTAGGTGTGGCCTACTTTGTGGGAGTGACTTGCTGGCCATGTGACCGGGTGGGAGTGGCTTGCCAGCCATGTGACTAGGTGGGAGTGGCTTGCCAGCCATGTGACCGAGTGGGAGTGTCTTGGCCGTCATGTGACTGGGTGGGCATGGCCAAATTGTAAAATGTGGTGAAACTCATTTAACAACGCTCTTGCTTAGCAACCAAAATGTTGGCTCAGAAGCTCTGGCATTTGAGGCATGCAAGTCTTAAAGCTGTCAAGTTACAAGACCCTTGCGCCCCTAACCCTTTAGAAAAAAAAACCCCAGGGGTGTTCAAACTTGACAGCTTTAAGACTTGTGGACTTCAACTCCCAGAATTCCTCCTCCTCACTGTTCATCTTGATGATGTGCGGATGGGCGGGGGGGAGGGAGCTGGAACCGATTCTAAACAGCACTGTAGATTTGTGGAACCTCTTCTATAGAAGTGGTTAGAACTGGCAGGAACCCACCCCTAGTGATAAAGCACTGTAAAGGGGTATATAAGTCTAAGTGCCATTGCTATTTACCTACCTTTTAGCATATGGTAGGAGCTTAAGAGAAGAACCCATGGTTATTTTCTTACTTGCCCTTCATAGCTTAAACAATTTTCAAGCTGATCAACATCCAAGATTGTCTAGAAAGACAGAAAGGCCACCTCTGTTATCGAAGCCATTAGTTTCATGTACATGATCAACCCCCATCACTCATCATTTCTGCATCGTGTTGAGACATCCTACTAGTCTTCATTTCACAGTTATGAACAATGAGAGGTGAGTTTTTTTGTGTGTGTGTGTGCGTGACTACTATGAGAGCAGATTGAACCATTGTCCTTAATTACAAAGACAAATTCCCCTGGGAGTTTTCAAAATATTTTTTTTAAAAAAAATACTTAATTGTTATTTTAACCTCTAAACATCTTCTCTCCTTCCCAATCCCCTCTGTCTCTTAACGTACAATTTCCTACTGAGTTTGTCACCAAGACAACATCTTAACTAAGGATTTTACAGCTCTTATATTTAGCCATGTAGAAAAAGTGACAATATTTTTTTTTCCCAGGCTCGGTCCAAGACATTAAATGACGATCATCTTAGAAAAGTTTCCAGGTATTAATTTGTATATTCTCTGACCCACTTCTTTTAAGCTGAAGACTTTGCTGTTTATAAGAATTTTACATTTTTCCCCTTAATCTGAAAGACTTAGTATGTTTTGGGAAAGACTGAAAATGCTTCCTTTGACATTCAACATTCTTGAATGATGAGTCAGGAAAATGTGTCCCATAATTATAGCAACTCAGTGGATTTGCCCCTCCCAAACTGACACATGGAAAAGATTCAAAGAAGAGCAGCTAAGAGGATCAAAGGCCTGGAGACTGGATCATATGAAGAATGGCTGGAAGTTTCGGATTTGACTAGTCTAAAGTAAAGAAGAATTAGGGATGACATGATAACAGTATTCTAGTATTTGAGGGGCTGCCACAAAGAAGAGGAGGCCAAATTATTCTCCAAAGCACCAGCGGGCAGGACAAGAAACAATGGTTGGAAACTAATCAAAGAGAAAAGCAACCTGGAATTAAGGAGAAACTTCCTAACAGTGAGAAAATTAACCAGTGGAAGAGCTGGCCTCCAGAAATTGTGGGTGCTCCATCAGTGGAGGTTTGTAAGAAGAGACTAGACAGTCACTTATCTGAAATGGTCTAGGTTCTCCTGCTTGAGCAGGGGGCGGGACTAGAAGACCTCCAAGTTCCCATCCAGCTCTATTCTTTTCCATTCATTATTTTACATTCTGAAATAAAGAATATGGCATTTTGTCATCAAACCAAAATTGTACCTGGCAATGCTTTTATATTACACAGGTCTATCATTCAGTTGCGATCAATTTATTTATATCTGCGACATTCTTTCAGTCTCTTGAATTTGAATTTGAATCCAAACTTGGATCAGTAGAAAGGTGGAGAAATGAAGAAAAAAAGTTAAGTGCTGCCTGTTTCATGATGAAACAGGGAACAAACAGACAACAAAACAGCAGACATTTCACTTAGCTTTGTAGCTCCAAGTTACACCTGCACCTAATTTTACACAAACTAACAGTCAACGGTGCAGGATTTATAGCTTAGGACTTTGAATAACTTTTAGAACTTAGAATAATGTTATTGTCACTTTGAATGTGCACTAATTGGCATGATGCCTTCGGAAGTTGTGGGAGCTCCATCACTTGAAACTTTCAAGAAGCAATTGGACTGCCATTTGTCAGAAATGGGGTAGGATCTCCTGCTTGAGCAAGGGGCTGGACTAGATGATCTATAAGGTCCCTTCCAACTCTGTTAATCTGTATCTAATTAAAATGAAATGTCATTGCACACCGCTCTCAAAGGCTCCCCGCCTCCAATATACAGTACGTAAACATGACAAATACAAAATTAGGCATATACACACATACCCACATATATTATATGACACAGAGAAACAACATAGTCTAGTTTGGATGTATACATGTACATGATGAGAAAAACAAAAACCACAGTGTCCAATCGTCAATGTAGGAAATAAGACACCAAAGAATGCTGGAACTCTCTCTATATAACCTCTAATAACAGAATCATAAAAGTTTGCCTTCCTTTTTCTCTTCCCTCCTTCTTATGACCCATAGACATAAGGCAGTATCAGACTGAGTTTTGTTCCACTTTCCCAGGCTGAAAACACGGTCTTGGCAACTATCACTATACAATTGCTCAAAAGCTACATTGGTGTGTCTCCAGGAGCCAATATATTGACACTACTTGTGTCTCTAGCATGATGGACAGTCCCTCTCTATCCCCATGAGCTGCAGTCATTTCCTATGATTGAACCATGGGTGGGATTCAGCCGGTTCAGACCGGTTCCAGTAAACTGGATGCTAATTTTACATCTGGTTCACTGAACTGGTAATTGCAAGGATTGGCTGGCCCTGCCCACCCCTCCCCTCACAGGAGTCTTCATGTGGCCTGTTCAACATGCCAGGTAAGTGCAGGGCCCGAGCGGAAGATCTGGGATGGGGGAAAATGGGCATCCCAGAAGTCCAGAAACAGGGCCATTTCCGGACTCTGGAGCTGGACGAGACCATTTTCACCCTCCCGGAGGCTCGAAAAAAGCTTCTGGAGCCTGAGGAGGGCAAAAATGGGTGTCCTGGAAGTTCAAGAAGTCCAGAAGTCCAGAAACAGGCCCTTTTCCGGCTTCTAGAAGGACTCCAGAGCCCAGGGGAGGCCATTTCCCCCCTCCCAGAGGCTCAAGAAAAGCCTCCAGAACCTGGGGAGAGTGAAAAGGCCCAACCCACCTGCTGTGGTTCAGGAGGCCAATTAGGCCACACCTCCCATAGCCACGCCCACCCAGCAACCAGTTGCTAAAATTTCACTCCTGTATTCAGTGATCGTTGGACTAGAAGACTTCCAAGGTCTCTTCCATCCCTATAGTTCTATGATTCTTATCTGCTTCAGATGTTTTACTTCCTTGCCTCCTCCTCCTCCTCCTCCTCCTCCTCCTCCTCCTCCTCCTGCTCCTCCTCCTCCTCCTATAATTAGGATTCCACTACAGTGTATCCTGAAAGAGATACAGTACAATGCTTTAGGCTCCACAACAAACACATGTATTTTACCCTGCACACTTAAAGAATAATTGTCCACATCGGTGATAAACATGCTATGTTGTACTGTCCTCATGTGTCCTACGTGACTGATGCATGTTCAGCAATATTATAGAAGGAATGTGTAAGACACTTAATAGAAGCACTTTTAAAAGAAGAAGAAGAAAAAATATCCAGTGGCTTTACAATAAATTATGCATTACAGTAGAAATTCTACAAAGCTAAACTTTTAAAAGTATTTCCAAGAGTATGTTGGATTTTAAATAACAAAATAGCTTGCAGAAAGTGAACTAAATTATTTGTCTGACAATATAAATCTATACTGTCAGCAGTCATATTACATCACTATTTTTAATTGCTGTTGTATGGCATAGAGATACAAAAGTTAAAAACAAAGCTTATTTATATATTTTATTCAAGTATTCTACAGAAGAAAAAGATTCTCACTGCACGGCAATAACATAAACAGTGTTGTTTTGATACTGAAAAAAAGAAGAAGAAGAAACCATTGGTTGGGAAAATACAGAAGTATGAATTTCAATGCTCAGAATTCCTTACCCTTTATGGTCTGAGAATTGTAGGAATTCTCACTGTAACAGCATTGCCAAAAAGCCATTAAGAGTTGTCAACCTGGAAAGCAGGTTAGTGGGGTGGAGAGGGAATGGGGATTTTGGAGTATCCTTTCCCTGCCACACCCACAAAGCCACACCAACAAAGCCCCGCCCCCAGAACCAGTAGTAAAATAATTTGAATCCCACCACTGCTGCAAATCCATTCACCAACACAGAAGTATTAATATTAATAAGTTTATTTGATGAGTAATCAAACCATAGTTGAAGCTTAGGTTTCCTTCCAGGCAATTCATGGACACATCCATATTACTCATGAGTCACTCATCCATGATATATTTCATTGTAAACTCTATTTACCGACAAGCACTCCCATTCTCTTTGAAAATACTAATTCTGTTTCTTACTTGTTTATTCATGCATTTACCAATTAGCCACCGTACACCAGTGGATGTCTACAGCTGTTCTACCCACCTTCAACCTTGTTTTCACAAGCGTGCATTCTTTTTTTTTTTCATTTTTTGCCCTTCACCAACCTTTCTTATGCTTCTTTTCATTGCAAGTGACATTGGTTTTAGCTGTCCTTTAAATACCCTGCCTTGAAGTCTGTTTGATCCTGGAGATTTGCTGCTTTCAAGTCTTCCCAATTAACTTAATCCCCCTGCCACACAGACCCTGCAGTCACCCAGGATAAAAATATATTTACTGTCAATGCCAAGAGTAATCTGCTAGTGTGTTGCCTTGTAAATATCCTTAGAAGCATTTCACAGATAGACTGGCTGTTCCTTTATGTTTGCATTTCATAATTCATTCCAAGTTGTTATACTTTTTCTTCTTCTTTTTTGACTGCTTTATCCTTTGGCTGGTCCTGATAATGACAATGCTGGCCTATTCGTCATATTACTGCCATTTTTAATGTTTTTCTAGCCTATATCTTAATAGTATTTCCCTCTGGCCTCTACTGAAAACTCAGCTTTTCTCCCATCATATATATATTTTTAAAAGCAAACACGTTGTCCAATATTGCAAAATTTTGTTTATTGGTGGCTAAGAAAGTAAAGCAGGAGGAATGCAGACATCAGTTTCGGAATTGCAATGCTACCATGCTTATTTTTTTTTAATGGTACCTTGTTTGTGGCTTTGGGCAAGGTCTTTAAAAATCTGTATCCTATAATATCCTGCCGCGTTGTTCTTTATGCACATTAAGAAATGGCCCTGAACTGTTTTTCTGAACAAGAAGTATGATTCTTTCTATATAATCCAGCTTTTTCCTAGCTGGTGACACCTCTTCACAGAGAACTGAAATTTAAGAACACCACCACAGGATGTGTTGCTAAATTTTAGGAAGGGAATGATCTTCCCATTAAAATAATATTCCAAAATATATCAAAAGTTAATCCTGGACTGAATACACTAATGGATCCAGATAATAATTTGAAACATTAAGGAAAAGACTTATTTAAAGTCATACAAAACTCTCCTTAAATATCAAAATATCAGAGTATGAAAACTATTTTCTGAAAGAAAATTTTTGACCATCCCTCTTTAGCTTTCTTTGCTCTCTTTTTCTCACAAAATAAAACTGGGATTTTGTTTTTAAAGTTTTTGAAAACTGGGAAAACATCTGGGTATTCAGATACACAATACGGTACTATTAGAACAAAGAATAATAGGGTTGGAAAGAATCTTGAAGGTCTTCTAATCCAACTCTTAACAGGAGACCCAATACTATTCCAGACAATTGGCTATCCCAAGCTTCAAATATTCTCCTTGATAAATGGATGTCTAGTCTCTTCCTGAAAACCTCCAGTGATGAAGCATCCACAACTTCCAGAGGTAAGTTGTTCCACTGATTACCATATTTTTCAGAGTATAAGATACACCTTTCCCCCCCTAAAAGAGGGTGAAAATTTGGGTGTGCTTTATACAGTGAATGTAGCCCCACCCACCCACCATCCCCCACTTTTTGGGCTCTGCCTCCCAGCAATGTACCTCCTTGAGAACAAATGGGGAAAATGGAGCTTGCAGAGGCTGCAATAGGCTATGGCAATCCCTGCAGACTGAAACAGCTGATGATCAGAAGGCTGGCTTAAACTGAAAGTGAAAGTTGCTATTTGCTCCATGAGGCAAATTGCTGGGAGGCAGAAGCAGTTTTTTTTGTGTGTGTGCTAATCAGGCTGTTTGCTTTATTATTGTTCTAGACAGCTTAACAAAATGAAGATTATTTTTTAAAATAAATGCTCGATCCGAAGAGACCCGGTGCTATTTTATCTTGTTTTAAATAACAGAGAATAGCTATGCTTCCAGAAAGCACATCCATTTTAATAGCATTTGTACAAGTATAGTCTGAAATATAACACTACAAACCATGTATATTGTCTGTACTGTTTGCTGTTTGTTGCAAGGAGGCAAATTGCTGGGAGGCAGAGGCAGATTTTTTCCCCTTCTTTTCCTCCCCAAAAGCTAGGTGCGTCTTATACTTTGGAGCGTCTTATACTGTGAAAAATACGGTAATTGTTCTCACAGAGAGTATTTTCACAATACGAATATTTTCACAATGGGAATGTTCTTACATTGGGAGTATACTAATGAGTGTCCCTCAGTAGCTCCTGCTGAGTAACTTGAATATATCTCTAAGAGGCCAGATTTTCAAGGCTTACTATATTATTTCTCATAAATCCATTTACTAAGTGCAGATGAGTTCTAATATGTACTGTATCCTCATTATTTACATTGCATATATCATTTTCACTGCCCAACTTTTCCATCTGTGTATTCTTTTTCTACAACCTGGTGTTTACAAAGTGTTTGAAACATAAAATACAATAATTGAGTGGCAAGCTTTGGCCAACTTTACTTTCTTTTGGGCTACAAAAGAATCTGAATTGGTGGGACGTGAGTCATGATTCTAGAAGACAGCTCATGTCAAGTATATTTGATATCACTATATAGGGTTGATGTGTCATGCACCATCCTTTCTCCAAAACTATTTCCTGGTTGGTTGGTTATAGGTTGACTTGCCAAAGATTGCCACTTATTTGACATCTTTTTGCAGTGGAAGAGGGCATTATTCTCTGAAGAAATATCCCCTTTGTCTGAGGTCCAGATGGCTTCCATCCTGATTGCATTCAGGAAGCTATTAAAGACCTGGCTATTCTCCCAGGCTTTGAGACTGGTGATGATTGAATCCCTGTTGGTTGGGTTTTTCTTTGTTTAGATGTTTGTGTTCATACTGCTTATGCTTTCTTTCTTTCTTTTTCTTTTTTGCATTGTGCTAATATATATATATATATATATATATATATATATATATATATATATATATATATATATATATATATATATGTATGTGTGTGTGTGTGTGTGTGTGTGTGTGTGTGTGTGTGTGTGTGTGTGTGTGTGTGTGTGTGTGTGTGTGTGTGTGTGTGTGTATGTGTGTATGTATGTATATATACACACACACACACTATATTGCCAAAAGTATTCGCTCACCCATCCAAATAATCAGAATCAGGTGTTCCAATCACTTCCATGGCCACAGGTGTATAAAACCAAGTCCCTAGGCATGCAGACTGTTTTTACCAACTTTTGTGAATGAATAAGTCGCTCTCAGGAGCTCAGTAAATTCCAGTGTGGAACTGGGATAGGATGCCACCTGGGCAACAAATCCAGTCATGAAATTTCCTCGCTCCTAAATATTCCACAGTCAACTGTCAGCTGTATTATAAGAGCGTGGAAGTGTTTGGGAACGACAGCAACTCAGCCACAAAGTGGTAGGCCACATAAACTCGTCCAACATCAGCGTGTGACCTCACAAATGCACTTCTGGAAGAATGGACAAAAATTCCCCAAAACACACTCCTAAACCTTCTGGACAGCCTTCCCGGAAGAGTTGAAGCTGTTATAGCTGCAAGGGTGAACCGACATCATATTGAACCCTATGGATTGGGAATGGGATGTCACTTACAGTAAATTCATATGCGAGTAAAGGCAGGTGAGCAAGTACTTTTGGCAAAATATATTGTGTGTGTGTGTGTGTGTATTATGTATGTATGTATGTATGTATGTATGTATGTATGTATGTATGTATATATGTATATATTTGTTTTCGTAGATTTTCACGGGTGTAGGTATGCTGGTTTTGTTGTATTCGGGTCTTTTCCCGTGTAAGGTTGAGATTGTCTTTGCAACGTTTCGGCAGGATCTCACCTGCCATCTTCAGGCGTGGGCTCAAATTGTGGGCCCACACTTTGAGCCCACAGCTTGAAGATGGCAGGTGAGATCCTGCCGAAACGTTGCAAAGACAATCTCAACCTTACACGGGAAAAGACCCGAATACAACAAAACCAGCATATGTATATATGTATATACTGTGTGTGTGTGTATACAGACACACACACACACACAGACACAGTATATACAGTTGGATTTGACTTCGCAACTAACAACAAATATATAACCTCTTTCAGCCTGTAAACCAAATAAATGCATGGATTTATGTTTTGGAAGAGTGATCCCAAAACATTTCCTCAGCAATATACCTGATTTGTACCTGCATGTTATCAACATATTCTCCATACATAGAAAGCTACTGCTTGCTCCTGCCCAGGGAGCCAATGAAACTATTCCACTTGCTGAGAAGTCAAAAGATTTATGATGCCCCTTTGACTAAAGTAGAGCAGCCTTTATTAGGGAAAAGTAAAACAAGTTTGAAAGAACTCTTTCAGGATATGACTACACTCTCTAGTGTACGGAGCAGCCTGTTACAAATAGAATAAAAATATAAAAAGACGTTGGATCCAAGCTTGGTAATGCAACACATTCAGTGTTCAAAGGAACGTATGTTGATGGAAATTAAGATTCTCTTGCTTCCAATCTGCTACACTAGCTGAATAAAGCTTTTTAAAGTTTACTGAAAGGAAATACATCAAACCGAATTCTTAAAGCACTTAAAGTCTTTTGGGATACCAAAATATTGAATACCCTCCCAATAAAAACTGAATCAGACCTGGATTCTGGAGCATGGCCTCCATAACTTCTGCTATGGAGTCCTCGCATAGATTTGGGGGCCTTACATTTTATAAAGGTTTCAGGTGTAGGTGTGTCAAGTGATGGGTTTTGTGATAAAGCAATTACATCAGGTCAGGGTCATATATTAATTTGCCCAATTAATTTCTGAGCAGATCTGCTTCGTCTTCTTTTTTTACAATGTATAAGCCAGTTATGATTAAAATTTGGGGAACAGAACGCAAAGTGGACACCTAGAAGGTGTCTCCTTTCTTTAAAAAAATAATATTTCAAATGCTTCACATACTTGAAGACGTAGAAGCATGGAATATGGTATCTCCATGCAAAATACATTTTGGGGAGAAAAAACTACAGTGAAAAAATAAGTTACTTTCCATTTTCATCAAACAAAGGTAGAAAAAAGCACCTTGTCCCAAAGGAGCCTTTTTCAAGAGGCAACTGGACTTTTTATTTATTTTTTAAAGACATTTCACTTCTCATCCAAGAAGCTTCTTCAGCTCTGACTGGATGGTGGGGAAATGGAAGGATTTATACTCCTTACAGACAACCGGTCATTTGCAATCTTTTAACAGGTCGTTAAGGTCACCTGGAGGTTTATCTGTGTCCTGAGTGGTGCAAATGGGGGGGGGGAGCATTCTTTAAACTGCTAAATCCTATTCCCAAGGGTGTCCTTTCAACAGTTCCAAGAAGGCTCTACACCAGGGGTGAAATACAGCAGGTTCTGACAGGTTCTGGAGAACTCGTAGTGGAAATTTTGAGTAGTTTGGAGAACTGGCAAATGCCACCTCTGGCTGGCCCCACAGTGGGGAGGGAATGGAGATTTTGCAGTATCCTTCCACTGCCATGCCCACCAAGTTACGCCCACCAAGCCACACCCACAGAACTGGTAGTAAAAAAAAATTGAATTTCATCACTGCTTCACACTAATTTGCAACGTGACCTGGATGACTGAGAATCTCCCTAGATCTTTCCAAAATTGTTTCTTTGCATCTAAATGATGAAAGTTTTCAAAAACTCCTGTCTAGTAGAGTCATGCATCTTTTTTTTTTTTGAAGGGGGAGAAATGAGGCTCAAAAACAGCCATTAATCCAGCAGTTTCTGTGCATCTGTAACTGAGCATTAATTGAATTTGTATTCACCTGCAATCGTGCCAATGCCGTTTCCCTAGCATACCTTCTGATGCTTCTATTGATTTAGGCAATGTGCTTCAGCAGTTCTACAAATCCAGGATGTAACCTTGAAGAAAAGACCATTACTGAATTTGCAGAGTTGGTGCCCTTTGCTAGATAAGGGTCAGGTTTTCCACTTCCATTTAATTTAAACAGCAGAGGACAGAAGAAAGCAGGGAGCAGCAAAGCTGTTAGAAAAGATCTTTCCTACGTCAGACCTCCTTATATCCCTCTGGCTGGTGAGCAGTTGATTAGCAGGTGTGCTTAACATTTCATCTTTGGGCTCAACAACTGAGAAACCAGCCAGCTTGTTCAGTGTTATGTGTCACCATCGAGAGCCTCAGAATAGCAAGAATGCTACATGTCTGAAGTAGAAGAACACTAACTTCATGGAATGGTGAATGAGGCTGGTATAAGTTCTCTATATGATCAGCATCTTCATACATTCTTTTATTGAGTTCCACTGATACTCTAAGTAATGGAATAACCTCATGTGGTCCTGTTTCAGTGGTGGGTTCCTGCGGGTATGGGCCAGTATGGCCATACCGGTAGTAGCTGGGAGCAGCTGACAGTGTATCAATACGGTGGCTCGTTCGGCCCACGCGCGTTCTATATCTGTTTTTAAAGCAACCGGCCAATTGCGTGCGCACACTAAGTGTGCAGCGCTTGCGTGAGCCCAAACATACAGCTAGGCATAGCAGAGGTGGTGGATTGCGCATGCACGAACAGGACGTGCGGCCCCATCAGCAGTGCCCTGGTAGTGACAGTAAGAGAGACCCACGACTTTCTTGTTTGAATATCCCTGCATGTTGCTGATGATAAAAATCAGTTATGCCTTAATTCTAAACTTTCTATTGCAACTGGATAACTCTTAATTACACTTTCCTCCTGCCCATTCCATATCAGAAAATTTAGATTCTCATTGGCCAATTCACAGGTTTCAATTCTTGCTTATAATGGAGGTCATACTTTTCTAAGTCTCAACAGGGATTTGCTCCAGGTAGATATTCAGAAATTTGTCAGGGGAGGATTTTGGGAAAAATGTGGTTCCATGGATTTGGTGATCATCACTCAGCCTAGTATGTATGTGTACTTATCAAACAATTGTTATTGTTTATTGTTGATTCATTTTTCTTGCCATCTACATACTGTATACATCTGAACTAGATTGTGTTGTTTCTCTATGTCATATATGTGAATATATACATAATTTTAATTATGTATTTATATTTTTGTGATGCTTATGTAGTGTATATTGGAGGTGGTGACCCTTTGAGAGATGTATGCAATGGAATTTCATTCTAATGTATGTGGATTAAGGTACATTTGAAGTGGCAATAAAATTATTCTATTCTATTCAATTCTATTCTATTCCATTCTATTCTATTCCATTCCAAATGCTTAGTTACTTCAAAATCAGCTGATGTTAGTTAGGTGTTGGAGAGCATCTTTCACTACCTGGAGTAGGAATCAAATGGGGAATTAGTCTGGAATCATTATGTAGGCATAAGGGGACAAGGTTTGATCCAGCTTGAAAGCAGTTCTCTAGTATTCCCCAGGGACAAGCCTGGCATAAATTCCTGTGACATAGGCACAGAGCAAAAAAGTACCGTATCTATATTGTATAGTACATTATCTAGTCTGGTTGTTCATGTGTGATACTAGTTGCAAGCAAATCACTTTATTGTAACTCTATTTCCTTCCCCATACATGCACGCAAATACACATCTCTTTGCTTCATTTCTTTCTTTAGCTGGAAAGCATATAGATAGACCTAGAAATGTCTTTCTATAACACACACAAACATGCACACAAACACAGAATTATGGAGTATTTATATAATCTTCTGCAATACATGATAAGGGACATTCAGTTGCCCACTCAGACTTGATAATACAGATTTTTAGGTGATACTATTGTTTTCCCTTTTGTATGAAAGAGCTCATTATATTACAATAATATTTCACGATTCTTGGTCGTACTGTGTTACCCTTATCCAGTACAGGATGTCCTTACATACACTTGAATCAAACATCTTGGAGTGTAATGACTGTCCTTGATAGAGTTTTGAGATAGCTAGAAACACAATTATTCATACTGAACAAAGTCTAGCTAGAGATGGATTGGGTCCAACTTCTTCCATATATGAATGAAATGTCCTTTTTATTCTGTTTTTCAGCCCAGCTCAATGGCAATAACTCTCTTCCACCCAGCAGTGACAGGGTTTCTGACTTCTTTCTGAGGACAAGCTGGAACTTGTCCCAGCATTCTTCTTTTTTCAATTTAGTTTGTATTGATTTTTTCTTGTCCCTTTTTGCTTTTACAGTTATATTTTTAGCTTAGCATCGCAAAGATTATGGCCACTAAAAACTTCAGCTGTTTTGAAAGGCTTCTTATCTTGAGCAAATGGACAACCTCTTAACCTGTGGCAGATGTGCTCAATGGTCCTTCTGGTTTGTCCTTCAGAATACAAACTTGGTGTGCTTAGCTTGGAATACAAAAAACCACTACTTTTCAATAAAAGTGCCCTCTTACTACCCTGCTTCCCTGAAAATAAGCCCTCCCCTGAAAATAAGCCCTTCCTGAAAATATTGTGACCCAGCAGCAGCCATGAGGTAACTATGCCCACCGCATCCTGCACCTCTAAAATAATAATATCTCCCCAAAAATAAGCCCAAGCGCTCACTTTGGGGGGGGGGTCAAAAGAAAATAAGACCCTGTCTTATTTTCGGGAAAACATAGTATTACATCGAGAGCCCATTCATTCATGATAAAGAAGATAGTAGTGCTATGGAACTACTGAAAAGTCAGAGATTCTGTTGTCCTGCTTTGGAAAGTACACAGCAAACATCAATTGAAGCTAGTTCCTATCAATATTGTGCATGCAATCACACAACAAGATGTCAAATCCTCAACATGCCAAGATAACCAACCCTAATATAAATGGCTGCAAGCAATCCAGGAAAGCACAGGCATCTTATTTGACATTGTCTTGGGCAGTTAGTACAGAGTGTATCTCAGCCCTCCCTCCCTTCCCACATTCCCTTCCCATGTATCAGCTGTTTGAAACATCTGCTCAACTGCTCATTAAGAAAATTTTGAAAATCTTTCCCAAGACTTGACATCACTAGTTTGATACAATAGATCATATACGTCTTCCATTAATGCAATGATGCTTCTGATGATGAATTCCCAAATAGCAGAGCAAGAACTTGCCAAAGGGGCCTCTTCCTGACCATAGGCAATATTAGAGCCACAGTGGCGCAGTGGTTAGAATCCAGGACTATAGACTACTTCTGCTGACTGTTGGCTGCAGTTTGGCAGTTCAATTCTCACCAGTCTCAAGGTTGACTCAGCTTTCCATCCTTCCGAGATAGATAAAATGAGGACCCAGATTGTTGGGGGCAATAGGCTGAGACTGTGAACTGCTTAGAGTGGACTGTAAAGCACTGTGAAGCGGTATATAAGTCTAAGTGCTATTGCTAGTGTTATTATCCACAAGGCTCATCGTGGACAAGGAAGTTACTAGTAGTTTGTCCTAAAGGTGCTTTTCCAAAAGATAACAGGACTTTCTTGATTTCTTTTCCTTGAAAATGTTTCCCTTTTCATCCAAGAAATTTCTTCAATTCATGTTTTCAAGGAAAGAAAAACAAAAAACAAGAAAGGCCAGATGCTTTTTGGAAAAAAAACACCCTTGGGACAACCATGACCTGGATGGTTGAGAATCTCCATAGACATTTGCCAATAGTCTCCATTTTAAATAGGCAGTATTTCTCTACTCAACTTTCAGTCTTGTTTCCTGATGTTCTGGATGATGGTACATCCCTTTTTTGGAATGCCTGCAATCATTACCTTCTTCATACTTCCTCAAACCATGAAGTATCAGCCACAGGACTAACTTCAATCCAGTTATAAGCCTTTGTAGGTAGGCGACTACTGTAGCTGTCTCTGTTCTTAGCAAATTATCCCTACTGGAATTGTCCCTTGGAGCAATTCATTTTGTTTTAAGAAATAGCTTTGCAAAATTCACAGTGCATTAACTCTTCTGTCTTGCCTAGAATATGCCACTTTACCAGCCCCTAAGTCTGCATGTTGGAAGTGCTCTGTGATTAACATGACTTCAAGCAAATTCCTCCCATGCAATTTTCTCTCTTTCCATGTTAGAGTGGTTCAGTAGCTTTTCAAGAGGGATGCGGTGGCTCAGTGGCTAAGAGGCTGAGCTTCTTGATGAGAAAGTTCAGCAGTTCAAATCCCTAGCGCCACATAATGGAGTGAGCTCCCGTGACTTGTCCCAGCTTCTGCCAACCTAGCAATTCGAAAGCACGTAAAAATGCAAGTAGAAAAATAGGGACCACTTTGGTGGAAGGTAACAGCATTCCGTGCACCTTTGGCATTTAGTCATGTCGGCCACATGACCACGGAGACGTCTTTGGACAGCGCTGTCTCTTTGGCTTTGAAAGAGAGATGAACACCACCCCCTAGAGTTGGGAATGACTAGCACATATGTGCGAAGGGAACCTTTACATTTACCTTATAGCTTTTCAATTGCAGGTATAGCTATTCTGTTCACATTTTCCATTTTCCAATGTAATGTTCAATGTCTCCAAAACAAATTCTTGGGCTTTGTAGAATCTTTCCTTATTCTTGCTAAAACCTGCCTGCCATCCACACAATAAAATCTCAAATTGTTGCATATTTTCATAGTGCAGCAAAATCTTAAGGGATATTATCTGTAGTTACACATTCCGGTTGGTCTGGATTTCTAATTAATTCTGATTAACACTTCATGCCAGGCAGGTTGTAGCTTCATGATCATTTTTTCCCCTATCAAGATCTCAATCCATGCATTATTTACAATTCACCTAATATTCATTTCTACGGATCCCTATATATGTCTAGCTATTTGTGTATACAGTAGATAAGCTACTTATGGACAAAATCAGGTTTCGTTTTCATTTTCTTTTCAAAGATCAACAATGCCATCTACAGTGGAAAGTGTGCAACAGCCAAATTAACTCTCAACGTGTGTCTTGATTTTTCATTGATAGGAAAACAACAATAACAACAACAACAGCATATTCTCTCTGGGTCCTGGAAAGGTACAATTAAAGAGCAGTCTAGAATCTTTATGAAATTCAGCCAGAGCTTCACTGTATCTTGCATTTTTTAATTAAATATATCATGGTAATTACTCTTACACATTTCAGAATGACTAGGAAAACAAGGACAAAAAATGTCTGAAGATTTTTTCAACAGATTCAATAGAATTGGAATGGACATTGGAAGGCTTCTAGTCTTAATTTCATTCTATTCTATTCTATTCTATTCTATTCTTTCTCAATTTCATTCTATTCTATTCTAATTTTGGTATAAATTGAGGATTACCATATTTTTGGAGGTTAAGGCACACCTTTTTCCCTCAAAAAAGAGGGTGGAAATCTGGGTGTGTCTTAAACACTGAATACAGCATTTTATTCCTCCTGAAACCCCGCCCTTTCATCAAAATGGCAGTTCATAGCCTTTAGGAGGTTTTTCAGAGTGCTCCTGGGGCTGGGGAGGGCAAACATGAGTGAAAAACAGGCCATTTTTGCTTGTCCCCCCCCCCAGCCTCCAAGCGCACTCTACAAGCCTCCTAAAGACTATGCATGCCCTTTTTGACAAAAAAATGGGCCCATGTTTGTGAAAAACAAGCTGTTTTTAGGAGGTCTGCAGAGTTCTGCAAAATCTTTTTTTTTTTATTTGCCTCTTCAAAATCTTGGTGCGTCTTATACTCTGGTGCATCTTATACTCCAAAAAATACGGTACCTGTAAATAGAAATGGGGCTTAGAGATTTAAATGTTAGAGATGGACTTTTTTTTCCCTATGGGGAGAAGACAATGCTGGAGAAAATAGCTTTTTTTAAAAAAATGAAGACTAGCAAGTGCTTGCAGAAACGGTGGTTAAACATTTGTGACAACTTTTTGTTGTAGTTGCTGTCAGATTTCCAGCTGCTGAAGGCAGGTCACTGGGTTGAGAAACTAAAGTTTTCCATCACCAACAGCCGAGAGTATATAAGATTCACGATCAGTGATTTCAACCCTTTCTTTGAGATTTCAGGATTCAGCAAAGCAGCGAATGAATGGCAGTGAATTACTGGAGGGCATTTATTATAAACTGTGAAATGTCCAATCTGGTTGTGAAGGGAGCTGTTCCATCACAATTGCTACTACCACTAAATCAATTTCTAGCTTGCTTCTGGCTGTGGTTTCTTAGGCATTTTTTAAAATAAAAAAATAAAAAATAAATAGTTCCTGTCTCCACTGCTTTACAAATGCTAGCATTTGAATGCATTGATGTGATCCCATGACTATCGGGGTTTTCTTTCTTTTTCCTTTCTTAACCTTGTAATATTTGCACAATTCCCTCCTTAACTGTTCAGGCACACTTAAGGAACTCTGCTGATTATCTCACCAAACTTCCTTGAGAGTTTGCTTAGTTGTTTTAAAGGAGAGGAGAGGCTTTCAATGCTGAATCTTGTAACATGACTGACAGTTGTAGTTATAGTGATATTTCATGCATCCTTGGATACATGTTTCTCTTTCTTTTAGGAATTTAAGTTTGGATCGGTTCATTGGAAGAATTAAAACTAAGACATAGCAATGAGGATTTGCAACAATACTCTTTTTTTTTACGACCCTGTAATCCCTTAATTCAATAGGGATGTAGTGGCTCAGTGGCTAAGATGCTGAGCTTGCCGATCAGAAAGGTTGGCAGGTCGGCGGTTCGACTCCCTAGCGCTGCGTAACGGAGTGAGCTCCCGTTACTTGGCTCAGCTTCTGCCAACCTAGCAGTTCAAAAGGATTAAAAATGCAAGTAGAAAAATAGGAACCACCTTTGGTGGGAAGGTAACAGCGTTCCATGCACCTTCAGTGTTTAGTCATGCAAGACATCTTCGGACAGCGCTGACTCTTCGGCTTTGAAACAGAGATGAGCACTGCCCCCTAGAGTCAGGAACGACTAGCACATATTTGCAAGGTAATCTTTACCTTTATCTTTAAGCAATAATTTGATACAGGGGTATCAAATTCTTGTCTTCACAGTGGCATCACATATTGGGACTTTTTCCCCCTTCGCTAAACTGGGTGGGGGTGGGGCCAGCACGTAACGCATCCAGCCCATGAGCCACAGGTTTGCCACCCCCACTTAAGAATAATTTAATATGAATATTGTTTTCTCGGCCAGATCCTAACATTTTCACTGCACAAAATCCTCTGCGTAGCTCACCATTTCAATGCCTTTCATTCGTGACTTCTACAAGGACTGCTGAAGGATTTAAATGTCTCCCAGATCTTTTCATAAAAGATTATATATAACTCTGTTTAAGAAGAG